>NC_092564.1:16065983-16255983 GCF_037975245.1 Apostichopus japonicus
TAATTTATGGTATAGGTTACAACTTTTCTACATCAATAGGTTCTGTAAAACCTAAAAGCCAAAAAACATATTTTCTGTTTATCAACAGTTACAAAATTTTGTATGTTTGTAATGTAATTTAATGGCAGTATACTGTATCTGGCATAGAAAACTACTTGAACTTAGGACTAGGATATAAATCTGTTTGTTCCTTCCTTGATTTTTAACACTACTCCCCTTCCTCCCCCCCACCCCCACGCTCTGGCCCTCCAAAGTTTGAAGAGATTCCAACAGCAGACAAGGTGACACTTGTAAAAGGAAAAAAAATCACACTGTTATTTGTAAACCCCATCTCAATTTTCCCCCACCTGACTGAAGATATGGTTCATTGAATGGAACCTATTTAGGCTCGATATCCCCCCACCTAACAGAAGATATGGTTCATTGAATGGAACCTATTTAGGCTCGATATCCCCCCACCTAACAGAAGATATGGTTCATTGAATGGAACCTATTTAGGCTGGCTATACCAAGGCTGATACATAGTACATGGTCTGTGATGTCATAAAGGCAAATGTTCTTCAAATGCTGTATTTTCCTATTATAGTTTCCTTGACAATTTCTCCTTGCAAAATGATTGAGTTTTTGCTTAGCTGTCAAGGTTCTCCATATTTAGAGTTTCATCAAAATGCACCTTTTTTAAGTGGAAATGTAATTTTCCACTTTTGAACGAGTGTGTTTCAAAATTATACGATAGAAAAAACCCAAAATATTTTCAGCTGAATTGCAGTGATGACATCATTTACACTGCTTTCACAAAATATCACCAAATTTGACCAATTTACTGTATCTTCTCCAAAAAAAAAAAAAAATACTATGAGGATGTGTTGACATCAAAGATGAAGAAATTCCCAGCATTTTGATCAAGAAATCAACTTCAAAACACTGGAATATCCCTTTTGGCTATATATCTATGCACATTTTACGACAGAGCAATGCATGCACTTGATCACAGTAAATGATATATGTGATATAACTTTTGCATGCAGTAGTAAAGCCCAACTTGATTCATTTAAACTCAAAATGTCTACCAGTGACAGAGCCTTTCATTATATACTTTGTGATTTCAGCAAAATTGTCAACAAAATTCATAAACTTGAAAAAGGAAATTGCTACACGAGATGATTCCTTGACACCATTACTGTTGTTGTGTGTACACCCGGGGGCAGGGAGCTGATTGTGTATTAGAACATGTGCTTTAAGTATGTAGCATATAACAAGAGGGTGAAAACCACATGTATGCTGCCTATGTATCAGCCTGAGGATATGACGCTTTCATAGTTTAATAATGTATTATTTAAAATTGAGTCTTATTACATTAGATTTATTGGTACCAAATTTATGACAAATGAGCCGAATATATGTCTATGAGTCTGTACAATGAATAAATCAATAATATTCCAACAAAAGAAGATGGGTATTCCAATTAATAATCTTTCATAAAAATTATTTCGCTGATATCAATTTGAATCTTAATCTTTGAAATTTATCAAAGTTTCCGGGAAAAGGCAACAACAATTACAGTATTTTTGGAAAATATTTTAGCTACTGAAACTACGTTTTAGGTGATAAGGTCAGAAACCAGTCACTTTAATCCAGTGAATGAAGGCAGATTAACAGTTCTGTCAATTTATCTACAGATAATTATTCATGAAGAGATCTTTTGAAACATGTTTTCAAAGTTTCTAGTCAAACTGAGAATTGCTCTTAAAAGCACCTTTAACTTGTATTTCCTTGACAACTTTTTTTGTTCAACCAAAACTGCAGAAAAAAAGTGGAACCTTGAGCCAATCACCCTGCTTGTCTGTTTAATTTAAATGTAAACTTCATCTGGCATGTTTGCATGCTTGCTACAGAGATCTGTCAAACAGTACAGATAATTACACACATTCGGACGTATGTTACAGCGCCCTCTTTTCAAAGAGCCACATTCTCATCAAATGTCAGATCATAACCGGTTTGGTTAAATCTGTAAAATGTTGCAACTGAATACAAAAAGCTGTTATCATGTATCCATATTATTTCCATTCTTTATACGTAGGTTATGTATATAATTGAAAATCGTAATGAGTTGGAAAATCAAGAACAGTGAAAAAACTTCCAGCCTCAACCGGGATTCGAACCCGGGCCTTCAGCTCTGTATGCGGACACCCTAACCACTAGGCTCTGGAAGCTATATATAATGTTATGTTTTTGTATTGACATGTTTGCTCTCTGTTAATTGTGTGTTGTGTGCTTCTGTTGGGCGTTGATCATTGTTTTCAGCTAAATCATCGTTCCTTTAACTGTCAACAAATTGGGTATCATCATTTCACAAAGTGGTGGCACATTCAATCCTAATTGTAAACTAATCCTATCAGGTTAGGCTGCATAGTGCTATAATCATGCATTTAATGCATGTAAACTTTGTTTTAAACATAGTCGATATTTTAACGGCAGCTTAATTTCATTAAACTTATGAAAACGCGCACATGTGGTAATCACATCATTTTAATGTCTCTTACACATTGAAGGTCAGTGTGCAGTGGAAAGTGTCTGGCTAAACACCAATTTTCTATCAGTCATCGTGCTTTTATTATTAAAGTTAAAATTGTTCACTTAAGAAAAATGCAATAATTTCAAAGACTGGATGTTTTTTTGCAGTTTTTTGTAAAAGAACATTAAAGTCCTAAGGCTTCTAGTGCTGCAATTCTTATTCAGGGTGTTGTACCTCAAAATTCACTTTAATTCTTACGTCAACTTTAGATTTATTATTTGTACATATCGTCCTTGCTGTTTAACCAATTTAACCTTTCTAACTCTTAACTATGTTTTTACATCCTATTTATAAATATGTACTTTTATGTATTTATACTGGATTTATAATAAACTTAACTTAATAAACTCCTACTCACAAGCAAGCAACTTTTGGTTTGCCTCACAGCATCCAGAAAATATATATTACTCAAAATATAGACTACAATTGATCAAATTGAAATGTCCTAGAGAAGATTTATTTATGTAGTATAAATGAAAGTTATGTAGTGCATGGGTGATTCATGATTCCTAATCGTGGATTCTACAGATTTTGTCAGTATTGACCTTATACAACAAGCAAATCTGGAATTTTCAAAATGAATGCACTTTGTACCCATTTATTTGAAACATATATCTTTTATTCAGGAATTTTTTGTATGGAAGAGTGATAAAAAACGACTGAAAGAGCTGCTTTTGCAACAAGATGTAATATGCTTTCATAATTTTAATGTAAAATGTTTTTACTTTAATATGTTTGTAAAAGACTGCATCATCCTTTTGCCTTTCAAAATTTCGAAGAAGGAAAAAAAAAAAAACAAGGTCGTAAAATTGGCAACAATAGACCTGTGGTTGTCACTCATTCGGAGTATGTCGCTCTGCGTAAATTCTCTGAACGTTCAAATAAAACGACCGTCATTACCTTAACCAGCAGTTCGAGCAGACAACAAATGAGATGGATGATTCCCAGTTCTTGTTTATATCGGCGAGTGTTTAAATATAGAAAGGATAAAGTCTTCTCTCTAAAAATCAAATATATTCTGCGTGAAGGCCGGACCTACTTTGCCTTCTCAATCAAGTATTCCTTTTTTTGCAGAAGCCTCTGCACATTATCAAGTCCAATTTGTACAGTAATCAATGCCACATTAAACCGTTGGTAAGTTTGCGTAATGTTTGGCTTGTTTGTCGAGCTGTCAATTTTCTCCGAGATACTCCACTTCAAAACGTCATCCCCGTAGGAGAATTCCGCCGGAGAGAAATGGCTGCGATGCAAGCTTTTTCCTTTTAACAACTAAAGTATTTGCCTGGATAATATATGCAATCCTAACATTAGACCGTGTGGCTTAAAATGAAAATGAAGAAAATCTTCGCCAAATTTCCTCTAGTACAATCTTTGCCCGGAGTTTCAAAGTGTTGGACAGATTTATTACTTTCAAGTAGTTTGTCCCTGTCAACCGGGAAGGTTTCAAGTGTCCTTGCATTTTCCAAACTCTCTGGCGATAAAAAATTGTGACTTTTCTTAAGAAAATACTGTTGTCCTTGCCTGTCCTGAATGCCGAAGGATTTCATGGTCTCATATCAACGTGCATCGAGAGATTATATATGTACTTTGGGAAACTATACTCTGTGTTTGTGAAACAAACTC
Source organism: Apostichopus japonicus (assembly GCF_037975245.1). Taxonomy (NCBI): domain Eukaryota; kingdom Metazoa; phylum Echinodermata; class Holothuroidea; order Aspidochirotida; family Stichopodidae; genus Apostichopus; species Apostichopus japonicus. The sequence continues at coordinate 16,070,182 of NC_092564.1, forward strand.
CGCATACTATTGGAGAGAGGTATGAGATAAGCTATGATCAATGCTTTCACAGAACACATTTTAATGGTTTATTTGACAAACAACAACATAAGAGAAATCAAGTTCACATTTGCTTGTACATCAGTCAAAATCGAAAAGCCAATTGGTGACAGTTAACTTCAGGTGCTGAAGTAATTTAAGACACCTAGGTGTCTGATGACCGCAATCCATCACTTTCCTGAATTGCCACGTTTTGAGTGAAGTTTGAGTGACTAAAAGCCCAGTTTACCCCCGGAAATGAGCCCTGTGTTGAACCTGCCACTGGTGTTCAGATTCAAGTCAACATAGTGTAGACCTGTGGATTAGACCCTGTGATTTGATCCTTACGATATACTAGGATTTAGGAAGGATCAGACCCCCTCGCTCAGGGTTATTACTTTGTATTGTAAGCCAGAGCTTGATCTGGGATCAACATTGTACCTTTCACTGTTGTTGTTTGTTAAGCGGGTAGTTAGCACAATGGTAGCAGGTATGAATATGCAGCACTGCTAATCATCACAAAGCTCGATGGTTTCGCACATTTTCTTCTCGAAAAACGAACCTCAGCTTCCTGTCGCGGTGATCCCAAGTGTGAGTTCTGATACCATAGAACCAGCTTCTATAATGTAAACGTGCGGTTCCCATCATTTCATTGCTGAACAAAGAGTGCGGGGTGTGGTTCGTAAATTAAACACGGCCACAGTTTGGCAACAGCCTTCGATTGCAAGCATGAATGTAATGCTCTCTAGCTTGATTTTCTCGTGTAACGTTGTATCAAAAACTACAATACATTATTACAATAGAGGGAGTTATTCATGATTCTACTCCATTCCAAAGATTTTTTTTTCATCCTGATTCATTTCGATATTACTTAGTATTAATGACATTTAAAATCAGTAAATTTCTCCATTTTGAAGTTTTGATTTTAGACAGAATTTATGTGATTAATAGGAAACTATTAAACTGGATTTCAAATGGTACAGAAACATTTACCAAAGTCTGATCATACAACTGCTTTGAGGTAAAACAGTCAAGTTTTTATTCCAACATTAACATATCGACAACGTTTGTGATTTCATACACACTGTATTGCTGCAGGTGGGAATTTGTTTCTGAATTTGCTTTTCGAAAAGTATTCCAGGCACAAATACAAACCAACTCTGCTTCAAAAACTGGATTTAAATCAGTAGGGATGTTTGATGAATTGATTAATAAGAAGGGAGAAAAACAAAACGAGAAAAAGAAAAGGTGGAATGAAAAAACAAAGGGATTAGTTGAATTTGGCAGTCGGCATTACCTCTGGGTGAGCCAGTCTTGTCATAAATGTAGGTTTTCCTTCATGAGTACGTTCAATCATGTTACCTCGGTGGCTTTACATGGACCTATTTAGCACTTCAGGGAGCAAAAGATATTAAATGAGCAAACTTGGGAGAATTGAATGGAGATAATCCATTAAAATCAGTTCATCTGGACTACTGGGCCGTTATCCCAGATATGTCATTTATTTTGTATGAATATGTGCCTAGATGAGGACATTTAGATCAAACATGACATCTGTTATTCTTACATACGACAGAACTACCCTAGATGCTGAGTTTTATCCAGTACGTATATATATATTTTACACCTTTAAGGCAAATTATGCAGACCAAATAGTTAATCGGTCACTGTTTATTGAAATGAAACTTGTGACCGCAGGGAATAATGGATCTATTATCATATAGCAAACACTTTCTATGCAAATATGACTGAAGTGTTTTAGAAACAAATATATATAGCAGTTTATGCATATAAAAACGGTGTTTTCAGTATTTGCAACTAACAAAATTAAGTGATAGTGAAAATTTGGTACAATGGATGTAATTTACTAAATTATTCTCTTGGCTGTAACTAGTCATCATGGAATGCCATTGAAGTTAAATTATGGTATCCAGCATAATACGTTGTATTTTTCATGCTGCTCTAATATGCATTGGCCAGAGGCACAACCGCACATACTTCTAGGGGGTGGGGGTGGGTGGGGGAGGCTTATAAGCTGTACAGAAAAAAATCAGAGGGGGTCCTAGTATCCCTCCCCCACTGGCAGACAGAATATAACAAAAAATCCTAGTGTACAGTACATAAATATATAATGTATGTATTTTGACAGAAACAGTCGAAAATTAAGTTTGAAAGTTGCAAAGAATAGCACAATTTTGTATAGTATGAGCAACCTCCATTTTACCAAAATTTCTCAAAAGGAAGGGGACATCCCTCCCTCTGGATGACTTAACAACTTATTACCTCCCTTCTCCCCCCCCCCCCAGTACACTAAGTTGGTTTTGCTCCTGAATGTGGCTATAGGTAGGCTAGATAGATTTAAATGCATATATAGAATGGAGGCAGATAAGTTCTCAAATATGACCAAACCAGAAAGTTTGTGGTTTTCATGCGCTAAATCCTGCACTGCTTTAATATACTGTCGTTGCAGTGAGCTCTGACTCTGTTTGAAATGAAAATCAAACTCTTAATAAAACATCCCATTGCTCTCAATTTAATAAAGTTCTGTCCATGTCATGTGTGGGATATCATGCATGACCTGACTTGAAGAACATACTTCTATGTATGGTTAAGTGCCTGTTTATCTTTCGTGTAATACCATGGGATGAATTATATACCGTATTAAATTAAAATTAAAATGATGATCATGCTGAGGAGAAGATAGGTACAGTTGGTGCATTATACAGCTGACTTTATAATCATTATCATGTTTACAGTTGTGTGCATTCAAAAGTGAAAAGAAATTGTGTGGTTTTATCAAATAAAGGGCGTACCTTTTACAGACTTAGATTTTGGGTCCTTAGTTTCTGAAAGCAAAAAAAATCTAGATGTACGATGGCGATGCCATACTGTGGATATGTTTGCATGTATGTGTCCATGTGTGAACACATGAGCTTACAATGAATAGCTTATACAGGTAGTGGTTAAACTTCATACTTGGTAGTAAATCCACCTTAGTGAGTAAATACAAGAACCCTATTGTTTTTGTGGAGCCAATGGTCAAGAGAGGTCAAAATTCTTAAAACTGTGAAATACATACTATAATTTCCTCCCAAAATATTAACATGTTGGGACATAAACTTTTACCACAGCAACTGTTGCCATGGTAAAAGTATGTTCCTGCATGTTATTGTTTTTTGTGTGCAAATGAGGTAGCCATAACGACCAACTGACAACAATACTGTATTATATCACCCTTTGTAAAGGAAGAATGAGATGATGAGCCCCATTTTGGTATTGTGTAACCTGCATGATCAGCAGTCAACAACAGACTATTTTGCATCAACTACAGTATATTTAGATTGAACCAAATCAAAACGGTAATTGATGCGAATAAGTTTTTCCTTTGAGCCAATCTTATGTCTATGAAAGAAAAAAAGCCCTCTGATTTAGACATTTATGGAATCAACAAACCCTAACAGTATTAAAGCTGCCTGTCATTTGTGTTGGGTTGTAAACAACTGTTTTGTTCATATTTTGACCAATCCATGTAATAGTCCTACCTATTAAACCCGATACCCTCTCATTTTACAGTAAGAGTTATATATATTTGAAAACATGCCATGTGGCTATATACCCCTAATAACCAAGTTGTCGTTGAACCATGTAAATATATTTGTAACTCAAAATACCTTTCAAATTATATTTACTTTTTCATTTGAATATCTTTGAAGTTTATGTCTGTTATTTAGTTGTACCTCAGAGGATCCTGGCAAAACTATGAAATAAATAAATAGATCATTGTTATGTATTGTCAGGTACCTTTATCATTCTTTTAATATCAAGTATGGCAGTACAGGTTTGTAGCAACATCCAAAAAAAAGAAAAGAAAAAAAAAGGCAACCTTTAAGATTGGTGCATTATCTGTCATGTACTACAGCTTTAAGATGCGAAGGACGACCCTGGATTTAGATAAAACTCACAACAAGGTTCGTTCATTGAACCTGGAGATGTATTTCATGACATAGTGTTATTAGAATGGAGCAACTCGGTAGCTTCCAATAATGTAGTTAACTTTATTTTAATCTAATATTTAATCAAGAAATTTCTTTCTGTGTGATTGACTTATATGATTAATTGCTATAATTGTCTGACAAAAGTATCGGGATGATATTACATTTGTCAGAATTGGATGGACTATTAGTAAATTTTCTGGTCACAAATAACATAATTAAATAGTAAAAGCACTAAATGGTAATCATGTAAAGTCTGATCTATTTTGATCATATTTTGTGCTATTACTTGTTAAATCTGGTTAAAAATTGCAAAGAAATTCTATCGCAAAAAAACCAAGCAAAGCGAAGTAAAGCAAAACAAAACAAAACAAAAGTACCCTGGAGTGGACTTTGATCTGTCACTGGTTATGACATCACTCTGGCGCTCCCTGAAATTTCTGAATTGGTTGCTAAGGGCAACAAGGTAGATAGTTGCTTTACTTTTTGAGTAAAAACAACTCTCCATGTCGTCGACTATGATCGATTGTGAATTTCCTGTAAGTATGCTTTGCAGGTATATTATATGCAAAAATAGTCAGTGAATATTATACCCCAAAGACATATTTTGAAAGTCTTTTTTTTGTTGTTGCAAGGGACAAGCATAATTCATAAGATCTGATTTCCCTCCCATCGTGTACAGTAGCATTCCCAGATATTTCTTCATGCCCTAGCAGTATGCATGATAAAGTACTGTAGTTCTAAGACAAATATACAATGTTCATGACAGAGTGAAGCTAGCTTTTAGTGCTGACAAGGAAATTATCAATGAAGGAGTTCAACATTGTATTTCCTAACCTGTAAAGGGTGATGAAGTAATGAAAATAAGTTTAATGTTACAGTAGAAAACATTCAAAATAAAATAAAACTGTTAGCAAACTGGTTATCCACTAGTGAACCTGTGTAAGAGAATGTGTAAAAGTAAGTTGGCTTGACGTTTCGATCCTAGCAGGATCTTCTTCAAAGGCTAAATGACAATTATTGACAAAAAAATGACAGTTGTAATCGGTCAGAACTTGAGGTTGCATTAAATCCTTTATTTACCAGTTTCAGGTTATTGCTTATCTCAGTCTACAGTGTATTGTTCAACCGGGGCTCAAGAAGAGAGCTAAGCTACCATTGGACAAAGTAGGAAAAGTTGCTTTAAAAGTTAATTGACTTGTTTTCTTGCAAAAATCACAGGGTGGACATGGATATCATAGGACTTTGGTTGTTAACACATATCAATGCTCAAATATAATTGTTCCCAAGCATAAATATTTCACAAAAATGTTTACAGGACAAAATAGCAACAGGTTGCCCATAAAACTACTGTGCAACTGATAGACAAATGGGAGCATTCCATAAACAATTATTTATATGGTCTAATCCAATAGAGGTGGAGAATAAACATCGGTGGCAGTGCGATGTTAGTGGTGATGTTAAATATATGAAGTTATTGACAAGTTAATGAAAGAAACAAAAGCAAAAAGAAATTATTTTATACCTTATCTTACACCTATTTGAACATGAAAACATTGTCATTCGAGAATATAAATCATTTAGTATAGCATCTAATATGTTATTTCTTGAAAATCGCGATAAACGAGGGTAAACAAATTTTTTTGGCGGGTACCCGGATACCCGACGGGTAACAGCTCTCGGGTACCCGGTTCCCGATTTTTTGACCCGTGTAAACACTAATTTATATATATATATTTTTCTCTCATCATTTTAGCGGCATTCTTTGGTACAGTTGTTTTGGTTTTGCAAAGAAATGAAACAATTTTGTACTCTGTCCGACTGCCTAACTGTGCATAGTGGGCCAGCTTTTAAATCAATTGTTAATATGATGAAGAAATTATTGAAAATCTTAAAGGATGATTCCAAGACCCCAAAATAACTTTTGAAAATTTGCAGACCCAAAAGTATCAAAGAACGGTAATACATTCCTGATTGTATTATTTTCTATACCAAGAGACCTTTAAGAACTCAAGTAAACAATTAACCTCTCTTACCTACCTCTAGTCTAGTCATACTCCTTCATCATCTACCTATAACTAAGGAGATTCATCTTGTAGAAACCTCCTTGTCCTTGATATAACCTACTAATTTTTGGTGACATTTATGCACAGCGCCACCAATCCTCCATCTGAGACTCTGTCCACTCAATCCTCCTGAATTTAACATTCAAGGTTTCTTGCGTCTGAGATTCTTCTGCCTGGAATTTATTTATTTATTTTTTTCAATGGTACATTACCAATCTGTCAAGGACGATGGTGTTGGATGTCGTATATCGAATGATGTTTTGCTTTGTAAATAAAGTATTACATAAAAGATGCTTTGGTTGAGTTATTAGAGTTTATAAAAAAAAAACAATGGATTGACATTAAACATTTAGGTCTGCATCGAGGAGTTGATGTCATCATGAATTTATCAAGGTTATGATGACTATCTTTTTAAACTGAAACAGTTGTAGAAACATCAATAAAACCTAACATTTTTCAATTTTCTTGGAGTAGTGATATTGCAAGTCAACTTGTAAAGTCTGAGTATGTGTTCTGTTACACTTGGTTGTGTGGGTGTGAAAGGTTACAAGTGACCTAGGCGTTAAAATTTTACCATAGCGAGGCCCTTGAGGTTTTCATTAAAATATTTATCAGAAAATATAAACCAACATATACTTAACTTGTCTTCAGATTCTTCAAGCACATAAACAATATTTATAGTTCATTTCAAAATGAAATTATATCTGCTCCACAATAACCAAAAAGAATATATAGTGATTTATCTGTTTGCTGCAGGCAGAGAACTTTGCAGTGGATGCGTTTTAAAAATGGATGACTTTCTCATTAGTGTTTGCTGCATGCTCTGTGGTAATCGTATATTCTATGTCATGATCAAGGATTGCAGAACTCGTCACTTTTCATTGAACAGGACTCTAAGAAATCATGTCTGATATTTGTACTTTGTGTGGGAAGGTGATACAAACCATGTGCGTTGTGTTAATTAGTGAGGTGGATACATGTTTACAACGATCTTGCTATGAGACTCAAGCACACACCTCATTCCACAAGATTTATAATTTCTTTTCAGTTTAAAACCTCTGCTTGATAGCTTTTGTAGTTCAGTTGTTAATGTATGTATGTATGGATGCATGTATTTTAGATCCTCCTGCAAGTAGGAACTCGAGAAGAAGCCTCATTGGCTTATCAAATCCGCAAGCTGACTGAAGTCAGTTTCTTAGATACATATTTTAACGTCCATGATTATGACTTGTCAATTGTCAACAACTCTGTAACTGGACGACATACATGAATCTTGGAGTGATTCGAACTTGGGACCTTATGATTGAAAGGCACCAGCGTTAACCACTGAGCTAACACTCCATTGATGTGGTTTATGTTTTCCTCTCTATCATGACTGAGAGTTGATATTTCTACCCCTATAAAGTTGAAAATTGTAAAATTAGGTTTACGAATTAAAGACTGGAGCTCCCATATAAAAGTACAAATTTGTGTCTTTTATAATATCTCCTCTAACTGTAGTGTAGTGCAGTAGTAGATAGGTTGGGCATTGCCTATGGTAAGGGTAAGGCTTTTTACATTATCTTAACAATGGAACAAACAACAATAGGCAATTAGTCAGTGTTGACCATGCATGGAATCTCTTTTCTGAGATAACCTTCTCACTAATACTAATACATCTATGCAACGATCCAATTTTATAAACAGATAACAACAAATCTATCGTTAAAATATATTGTGTACGCAAATAATCTTCACAGAGGCACTAATGTGGGCGGGGGGTAGGAGAGGAGTGGGGGAGTGACGGGTATTACAGGAATAGGTGTCTGAGGAAAACGAAACTTCCTGTTTAATCTTGGAGCAGAAGACGATGGACTTTCTTGCTTTCTTGCTGTACCACATTTTGGCGACTCAATCTTCACAGGAATATTGTAGTAGTTTGCTTCCCTTCAACTATCATAGATCTACATGGACCCCACCACAATGTTCCGGAGCTTGTACAATTAATGTTCAAAATGTTAGCTCTTGACCTCCAAGAGAAGTACTGGGAGGCCATTTGGTTGCAAGAAATTCCCAAACACATCGATATGCATATTTTGTCTTTGGAGAAATACCCCAGGGTTAAAGCTGATGATGTTATCCTGAATACAGAACCTATTTCATTTATGTAATGGTTTATCATCTAAACTTGTAATATCACATTCCAGACCTTAAAAAAATTCCCAGAGGCTAAAGTCTTTAACACATGCATGAGTGAAATCAAATGAAGTCATATATGCAGTAAGTCTCATGGGGGCTTAGTTTTTGGGTATTTTTGAAATGAAGCATTCGGTTGTCCCTGTTTAAGTGCATTGTTTTAATACTGACACACATTTATACCTTTTAAAGCTCTAAACTTTACCACTTTTTGTAAGTTTGTAGCCTAAAACTTTTTTTTACAAAGTCTTCTATAAATTCTTTCCTACTTTCAACAGAGGGCTGTTACAGTAATTGAAGTTGAACTGTTCTCCCCCCATTTTTTATGTGTTTCCTCCCGTTTTTAATGTGTTTCCCCCGTTTTTAATGTGTCGATAAATTTTCCAATTGAAGCGTGCCGTTATGGTCCAACTGAAAATGCCTAGGAATTATAACAGTATACTGTATAGTGTGGGTATTCAAACTCTTGAGGGAAAAAAACTAATTTTTGGCTTCAAATTCTATACCAGGAATATTTTACTGACAAAAATGGATTTTCCAAATGGTTAACAATCTTTATATCTTTCCTTGGTTTGACTGATTTACACCTAAGTTATTACTGGACTGGATTTGGTTTTTATTGCTTCTCATAAAATAGTAAGTTTGAAGCCTGGATACCTTTATCTTTTTGTACTGTCTCATTGGGAAAGTTTCTGCTTGGTTAGACATGCATGCCAACTTTGCCTGATTGAAAAACCGGCAGAGTGATTTTAAAACTGGTAGTGTGGTATGGGTAAAAAGTATTAGCATTAATTGGAAACAATATGCTACGTTGAATGAGAGGTTTTTATTCACAGGGAACCTTTGCTTAGGTTCAATTATGATGGTTTGTCTCCTTGTGGTTGATTGTATCCATGGGCACTGTAAAGGTGGTTTATAATGAAGAGAATGTTAAGAGGTAACTACTGTAGCATTGATGAAATGCTGAAGAGTATGTTGCGACCATTTTGTGCGCTACATGAGGGTATTTCCCAATTTTTATTTGAAATACAATTGCACTTTCTTTATATTTCTATGATATATATATATATATATATTTATATATATATATATATATATATATATATATATATATATATATATATATATATATTAGGGTTGGGCGATATTTGCTTTTTAATGTCACGATAAATATTTCAAAAATTATCGCGATATTTCGATAATTACGATAATTTTTTCTGCCGATTTCCCACCGGTGTTTTCGTGCAGCAAACACACCGAGCATAATGGCGTGGGGTTCAGGGCCCGTCTTAGAGCCCCGTTGGGGTCAAGGGGTGGAACCCCTTGTGGGGGTCCAGGGGCGAAGGCCCCCGGAAAAGTTAAGTAGTTTTGCGTGTCTGGCGATAAAAAATTCACAATTGAGGATTCAAAATACTGACTAACTTTATGAATTTAAATTGTCACGAAACTGATGAAAGTTTTAAAATGACAAGTTAGAGTAGCAGCTATATTATGTGATAAAATGAAAAGAGAATTAATATGTCATACAATCTTTATAAAGTTAAACTTTAAAAACTGTCGATATTATGAAACAAACTACGTTCGGCAAAGCCCCGTTTCTAGACTGCCTAACAATCAGTTTACAACTGCAGTGTTTAACCGTACTTAAATATCACGGTAGGCTACAATGTGCTTCAAATTTTCTCAGGTACCTTCCAAAACAACCCCTTGTCTAACACCTGTTTGTTAACATTTTTGGCACGGTTCCAAAAAACTTTTCATGGAGTAAACTTTTTTGGCTCCACTCTAGAATTAATTAGGTCAGTCAGTAAAGGATCCGTAAAGTTATGCGAAATATTATCTTAGACGTTCAAGGAAAGTAGGTAAATATCCCCGTAACATTAAGGTAAGTAAAACACACCTCAAGCCAACCGACTCCTCCGCATGAACAAAACAATCTATTCCCCATGATACACGAGGCACAGTCTATACCATACATACATACTGCACGATATCAAGGCCCCAATAGCTACAGTATGGCCATCTTTATGAAAGTAAACCTTGTAATTCCATGTTTTAGGCCACCAGGCGTGATTAACTTAATGCTAAATATTGTTTCCATGTCCTTGTAGAAATCGTCAACTTCGCAAAATACAATTAGTTGTGTTTTTGTTGTTACGTGAGATCCGTAACCGACGAAGTGGTTAGGCTATTTACTATACACTTAACTACGGTAGGATATTATTATTATTATTATTTTTTTTTTTGGACATTCTAGAAAATACTTTCTTTCCCCCGCTTTACACCAGATGTAGTCTTCTGGTTTATTCATAAATGGGTGTACTAGAGCCTTGTTTACATGACACTTGTTGCATTTAGCACGATATGCCAGTTTCGCGTGAATTTTTCGAAAGTATTTTTCTCGATCTTTCGTAAAATTAGAAAGGTGTACCAACTTACTTTTCGTACACAATTGGTAATTTCTCTACTGATTTTCAGAGTTTTGTTCTCTATATAGGAAATGTTGTAAAGAACGGGTTTTTACGAAGTTCAAAAGTCAGTAAATGAAGTTGATAAAATATTTCTTTTCAACTTTCTTAACCATGGAATGCTAGAATAACATTTACACATAAAACGGAGAATTTTTTTTCTACATCTATTTCAAATTTCTTTCACAAGAAATTATCGTCATTTGTTCAATCCTCAAAAAATATCGTCTTGAAAAAAAATTATCGCGATAATAATAATTTTCGATATATCGCCCAACCCTAATATATATATATATATATACAGTATATATATATATATATATATATATATATATATATATATATAGATATAGATATATATGTCCAGGTCACAGTTGTGGGGACAAGTGCCAGAAAATTTCCCAGTGGTTGTTTATAGTGGACGATGCCATGCTTACTAAAACACTTCGACTATATCAAGTTTTCATACTTTGTGGTCTTTGCAGCAAATTCTTATTCTTACAAAAAGAAACATATATATTGATGCATGAAGACATTTCCCTCCTCATCCCCACCGATAACCTCCACCACCCTCGGAGGGTCTAATTGAACATTAGTCATGAATGTGACATTGGCTAAAAATTTCCATCAGTAAAACAGGCACATGCACTGTCACTTGATAATGAAGCCACTTTCGCAGTTGTCTATCTGTCCTCCTCAACTTTGCTAGAAGTTACGCAACCGTTTGAATCTCAGAGGGACGGGCACATTCCATCCCTCGGCCTGGTAGACTCACCCAATATTCGCCTCTGTAGATTCATTACCTGCCAAAACTACTGTCCTGTCAGTTATCCTCACAGTGGTGAAATCCTCCAATTCCTCTCCCCCCTCCGGTCTCTCTGTTGGACCTCCTTCTCCTGATACCGTTATAAGCAATCCTGGAACCATCACTGATCCATGACGCTTGTAAGAGGGTATTACGTAAAGATATTTGACACTGGATCGCAGTACAGAAATCCGGAACATCTTTCAGGCTGATCCTAGATGAATTCTGAAGCCAATTTCCAAACTCTCATAATTGTTTAAATACCACACTTTGTGTCGTCACCATATCCTTCAGTATGTCATCTAACTACAAGAATCTGTTTCGTCATCGCAGTAACATAAACTCCTCGAGTACAAGATTTTGAATACCTAATTCTGTTACGTTTGGTCATTTTATCTTCTCCATGAGCTGACGCTGTAGGCCAAGGCCAGATATCCCTCAGATACATAAATGTACAGTATCCAGCCTGTTTCGTCATTGCAGTAACATAAACTACTCAAGTACAGGACTTTGAATACCTAATTCTGTTACGTTTGGTCATTTTATCTTCTCCATGAGCTGACGCTGTAGGCCAAGGTCAGATATCCCGCAGATACATAAATGTACAGTTTCCAGCCTGTTTCGTCATCGCAGTAACATAAACTACTCAAACTTACAGGACTTTGAATACCTAATTCTGTTACGTTTGGTCATTTATCATCTCCATGAGCTGGCGCCATAGGCCAAGGCCAGATATAATAATAAGAATAATAATGTAGATAATAATAATAATGTAGATTTACATATGAAAAATATTACAATCATCAAACACACATTTGATCAGCCAAGAATTTTTCATATTCGGACAAACTTCGGCCCTGATAGTGTCTCGATAAGCCAGGTTTTACATGTTTGAACTGAGGCAAGTACAAAGTTGAAATGAGATTCATCTCCTAAACAGTTTATGAGAGGTGTATACATCAGCAGAGGTGGATCCAGGGGGAGTAGGTAGGGGAGGGGGGGTGGCAGTGGATATGGGATTGTGGGAGATGTATATTTTACACCTTCCTTTTCAATCACAAAAGAACACAAAAAGTCAGAAGTACTGTTAGTTATGATACTCACTATAATGATATATATACAGTAATTTGAGATCATCCACAGGAGACACATTTTTCACTAAGTGACATGTGCAAAAACTAGCTTTACCTTCTATTCTAGAAATTAATCAGTAATTTACAAATTAATGAATAGTTTTGCAGCTAAAGTACTGCTCCGTTGCTATGGATACCGACATTTTGTTAATCGAACTTGATGTAAACGATAATATCCACATTACAAGAAATTCTATACTTGTATGCAGTGTAATTAATCGCAATAAAAGTTTAATTGTGTCAATTAATTTGTTTAATTTAGTGGGTCGGAACAATTTTATTTTGCAAGACTCTGATATTGGGGCCGTACATGCAGGGTAATTAAATGCAAGTATGATTAACCTGGATGGTAAAGTAATATAGTAATGCATGGTTGTATACCGAATTGATTACTGTTGGAAACTTTTAAGGTGGGAGGAAATTGATAAAGAATAAATAGATTTGCAGAGAAATTCACAGACTATGGTAGTATAAAAGTACGACAAGACCCCCCCCCACTTTCCCATCAGCCCATCAGTGGATAGCAGAATGGATGGAGATGGTTTTGATGTTTAAGCACCTCAGAAGGAGATGGATCTTGCAGTTTTCAGCCACAGAGTTTGGTTTACAAACAGCTGTTTTTCCTATGCAAACAGAGCACCATAACATAAAATACTGTTTAACAATTAAAGAAAAAAAGGTTACTTGTACAGCAGGCCATATCTTAGATCCATCCATGCCACAGTTTGTAAGTACTAGGCATGCATGGATGAATAGTGGGGTAAAAACAACAAAACAATAAAAAAAAAAAAAAAAAAAAATAAGTTTGGTAACTTCAAGTTTGTGGAAATGGACGTTTGTGGATTTTCATCTTAGGACGAGGTTGTCTCACTCCAAGTAAATCATCCAAGTTGAAAAGATTCAGCAGGAAGAAATGTTATCAGTGGATTTGCCGAATTATGATAGTAAAAGAATTTCTGTTAATTACAATATTTCACATGTCCTTACATAATTTACATTGGTATGACCACTTATAATGTGGTCCTACTGTTACTGCATTACAGTTCTGTATTAATATCATGTTTATACAAATTTCTTATGTGATTCACACTTTCAAATTTGATCCTATACGAAATCCTTTTTTTGTGTGATATTTTCAATCTTTGCCCCAATCGTATATTCATGCAATATTCGCTATAACTGGTAACTTGCAAGAATTTCATATTTAATTCATAAACAGAGTCCTCCCCTTCCCCCTCCCCCACCCCCCCAGTAACAATAAGTGAAGAGGTTGAAGAATGGTTCATTTGGAAACCTTGTAAGCAATTGAACTAACTCCAATAGTCTAGATCTTGAATATGGGATATGCTCTTATGGATTGAAATTTAGTTGTCATAAATAGATAAGTTTTAAAGGAAGAGTCCTGTCATATTACAGCAAATATTTTGTATTTTTTGAAAAAATTTCAACTGACATCACATTCTCAGTTCTTTAACATGATAGTAAGATTTCCATGGACTTATGGTTTCCTTGATATTGTACCTCTACCTTTATCCCCTCCTAACCCTCCCGCCTTTCTACTCTTAACCCCTCCCTGCTGCCTGTGGCTCTCTCTCCTGCTACTGTACCTATTTGTGGTAGTTAATGATATTGTAGCACATCATTGTCCCTGAAGATTAATTTTGAATGACTGCCCTCACTTGCACCATTTTTTTTTTACATTCACTGTTCAGTTTTATTTTCATATATCCAGAGTTTTTTTTTTCTTTCCAATTTATCCAAGCCAAATATAACATTTAGGGATTTCTGAGTTATATGATCAATTAACAGTTCACTGATTGAAACCAAACAAGAAGTTTCCACGTGATGAGTTTCTCTGTACATTCCGGTTTCAGTTTTTAATTTTGTTGTCACTATAATACACCATGCAGCCTTCTTCTCCATTGTTAAATTAAGTGTTCTATTTATGTAGTCCTCTTGATATGCATACAGTATATATACTTCACTACTTCTCTATCAGACATCAATTCAAATGTTAATCTCGAAACAGTTTCATCATTATCTGCGTCCTCAGTACTTTCTCGATAATTGTTTTCTAGCCGAGAAACATTTGCCCCCAAAATCTCATTAATTTCCTCAGTTGCTTTCATCTCATGCCTTTTATTTGCATACCAGAATTGATTTTTTTTCCTTCTCCCTGAGCCCTACATGCCTTTAATCCTCTTTGCCCTGGTCATTGAAAAGCAAAAGATTTGTTCTCCCAGCTTTCCAATCTGTATGTAATTCACAAGGAACCCTTTTTTCCCCTAGATTGAGCTTTTAATTAATTCTAATATTGATCACCGGCTCTGAGCAAGCGGAGAGAGAGAGAGATTGCATTTTGATTCTGAGTGAAAACATACCTATACGTAGTCTTTTGTTTTGTTTTGTCAGCCGCGTCACAGATTGAATGAGCCAAGCAGTGATTACATCAAAGACTGGCGCAATACAGTCACAGAGAGACGGACAGAGAGAGAGCCTTGTAACTATAGCACTCAGCATCGACCAAGTTGCCAGTAATTTTGACATTCGATTTCAAATTTGGCTATTGCCGTGCGTGAAACTGTTTTCGGTAGCGAGTTTTGTGGTGATTATCGTGAAGTGAACAGAATAGCCTGTTGTTTAAGTGGAAAGGATCGACGACGTCAGCTACAAGATTCAGTTTGTTTGTAGGTGCTCGAAAATTTTGCCGCTGTTAGGTTCAAAAGTCGAAAAAATTGGAGGAAATGTTGACAAATTGAGGATTCTTGTAAAGTAAGTACTTTGGGCTTGACTGTTGATTTTTCTGTTGAACTTCAGCGTGTAAGTTATACTCTGTGATATTGGCAATGGTTTAACTGTCTTGTGTTAGTGTGTGTGTGTGATGTAATTACTTACATACAGGAGCTATAGGACATAGGGAGTAGTTTATTCCCTGTAATATTAATCATATGACATTCTCTAAATTTCTTCAGTAAAAATTATTACAAAATTAGAGAAAAAACAATGTAAGCTCTCACCAAAATGATCTAATGTAAGTTGAAAGCATAAACTGTTGAGAGCATGCTGATCAGTAAAAAGTTGTGACTGCACAGTAGGAAAGTGAATAAAATTGTCTTTAAAGTTACAAATGCTTGAAATATTATAAAATATAAAAGGAAATATTATATAAGTGAAACATAACTGATAATTCTCATGAAGCATCACCAACGTCATACATTTTGCAAAGATATAATGGTATTTCTGCCGCTATTCAGGAATTTTAATTTTTCTCTCAAATATTTATTGACTTTCAAGATATGTTCTTGTATTGAAGTTCTAGCTGTTATGATTAATGTCCCCTTCTGGTGGGGAATTAAGAGAAAAAAAATCCCAAAATGAAAATTTTGTATTCACAAAGGGATAGGCATAAAGGAAAGTTAAAGATTCTAGAGTTATTTTGGTATCCTTTGTTATGAAATATGTTATCTGGAAAAAGCTTTCACCATGCAGCTTGTACAATAATTAACCTTTAATACCTAAAGGACAAAGTAACACTTTGTGGCTAGATTCGAATACGAATAGTATGCTATGTGCTATGAAACTGTCGCAAAAGCAATCTGGTTGCATCTGCTGCTTAGCAAACAGGCTCAAACTTCAAATTGTTTGTTTATAAGGCAAGCTTGAGTTTCGTAGGTCTGACAAGAGGTGGATGGGTTTAGAGGTTACAGCCATGTGGCCTATGTCTCAGTTAGGGGGCCTGTGGAAATATGGGATAAAGAATAATGCACTCTCATTTTTGTTCAATACACTTAAGAAAACTGAAGAGGGCAGACATAATTGTCACTGGCCTTTGACATCACTGCACAATGTGTAATTTAAAACTAATTCTAACTAAATTTAAATAATTGGGTATAGATTTGTTGCTTGTAACTGCAAACATTACAGTCTGGATGTACTGTATGTACAACAGTTTTGCTACATGGTTTTTGGTTATGATGTTGAAGGCTCAGTAACTTTGGCAATTGTTCTGGCATATGTGTGCGTGGGTGTGCGTGTGTGTTTGTGACGGCCAGCTCAATATCTCAAGAAGAAAACGCTGTGTCAATGTGATGCCTGGTAGGTAGATGCCCCATGATATGTAGATGTGCCCTATTCAAGGGCGGCGGAACCGGGGGGGCACAGGGGGCACGTGCCCCCCCACTTTTCCTCAGGTTAAAAATGTGCCCTTTTTCTACATAAAAATTGAGGTGTCTTCAAGTTAGCAAGAGGCCAGGGAACCAGAATGAACACTCGGGAAGGGCCGTTTCCGGCCATCTGAGGGGTTTGTAAAACCAAAAATTTTCTTGTACGCTCCACGCCAACCGATGGTGGCGCTCCGCTCAGATAGTCGTGCATACAACTTTGCAAATCCTGGCTACGCCCCTGACTTTTAATGAATTTCTGTGGGTCATACTCAAAGCTATTTCGAATGGAAAAAATTGTTTCTAGCATGATTTCACCTCATTTTGTTTCAATAGAAAACTTGTTCCTTGTTCCCCAATTTGCACATTGGATATTGCAGTGCTAGTATGCATATTTTCCTTGAAGGGGGGGGGGGGAGGGGCGTTGATGGAGTGATGTGTATTCGCAAATAAGATAATACAATAAGAGTTACAAAGGGTACTAAATATAAGGCTACATCAGTCCAATCGAATTTCTGCAAAGTGCCCTTTGATGTCGGTGCCCCCCCAGATTAAAAGTGCTTCCGCCGCCCTTGGCCCTATTGTTTGTGGTTCCCATCTCTTGCATATTGATGAGTGGGTCGGGCTTAATGTAAACTTTGTATAATGTCAATATCTCTTTTTTATTTTATACTTGGTATGGTGATATCAGTTGATGAAAGGTACATGGTATTATAATCAATGAATATATTATTATTCATGTATGGGTGTGGCCAGCGTGTTATCACGGTGAAAAGCTGGTAAACACCATATCTCAAGACCAACATAGTAAGACTAGTCTACATAGTAAGTACATGTTCTTTGCAATGTCACAACTTTGACTTCATTAATATTATTGAAGTCAGCACGGATCAAAGTCTGAAAACATTGTTCACACAAGATCTTATGAAGAACATAATGCAGGAAATGCAAACTTAGTGTGTAGCTTGCCGTTGGTGAGTAGACGATCTGTAGTGTTTTCCATGAATGTCAGAGGTCATTTGAGGTCAACAGAGGGAAATAAGTGTGAAAATCTCGTAGACAAGATATCTCAAGGAAGGCTACCTAGGTGCAGTTCTTATATTTGGCATGTGGATTTTCTGTAACCCTATTCATTGTGGGAGAGGTCAAAGGTCTTTTGGGGTCAGCGGAGGGCAAAATGTGAATGTATCAAAAGTGCTATATTTCCAGAAGTAGAACATGAAAGGAGTTCATATATATACGTATCATATATGCATGGTACGATAGCCTTAAGTATTGTAAGTTTGTACACAATTTGATGTAGGTCAGAGTTCACCAGGTGTCAAAACTTGAACACTATGTAAATATGATATTTCCAGATAGAGAACTGCAGTGGTTGGTGTATGTTGCTATGGCTTCTCTATAATGAGTACAAGAACCCTATTGTTTTTGGTGGAGGGTAGGCCTACTGTAGCTGGGTAAATTTTGTTTTCAAGTTTCAAGAGACTTCTCATTTGCTTCAAGTCAATTGATGGATGTTAAGGTTAGCAGAATTCGATCCCTTTTTTGACTTCGTTCTCTTCTCTAGTCAGGGAGTGGCCAGTATTAAGCTTTTGGTTTCAGCATGGACATTTTGTAAGGACATGGTGTATAGGAAAGCACATAATTGGTCAGATCTTAATTGATATTGTTGATATGAAATTGAGAATGACTTGCATTTTTATGAACCTAATTAGTAATTTCTGAAAATTTTCACCATGTCAGGTCAATATTTCATTGGCTCTCACTATTGTGGTATACATCCAGGATCTCACCATACTTAATTGGTACAGGTTTAAGATGCTGATCATGATGCTATTTGTATCTAAGTTTCATCAGAAATACTGCATAATATCTTAAAACTGCTCTGAACTCTCAATATTAAAGGCCTCAGGGATATAAATTTGACACCAAACACTTGACCGGAACCTATATTACAGTTTTCCCATGAGTGCTTGTTATTAACAACAAGTACATTAAGTGACAGATATTGTCCAAATGTTTGCCCAAATATGATACCGATGGAAGCTCATTTGAGTTTAACAGAGGTCAAAGTCTGAAAACCTGGTAAGCCTGCAAATTATGCAGCACTTGGCTTTTCTGTGTAATTTTTTATTTTTTTCAAATTATTTTTTTATTGTCATCTTTAATGAGGGTAGTCCTGCTCAGTGCAGAAGCACTGCTTTCCAGAGGAGCCCTTATTAACTTTCATCTAGGATTCACCAATGACTGTTTAATATCTGTCATCAACATTCAGACGGATAGCACCTTTGCAATTATCAAGTTATATCTGGTATGATGTCCTGGTACTTGACTTCAGGACACATTTTCCTCAGTTGCTCTATCAATCAGGTGATATCGTATATAGTAATTAGGAAAATTCTGAAGAAATCTGCTTACAATCTGATGATAACAATTTAATCCCCTTTTCTTTCCAAGAAGATTCTGCTTATTTTGGTCACAAAAGTCCAACTGATTTAGATGCTTTCAAAGACAAACAACAACAGCACTTCAAAGTGCTTCCAGGCCCACTTTCGGATGAAATCTTTCATTTCTATAGATACTAATACTGACATCTTTAAGTGGAATTTGCAACACGAATATTAACAACAAATGAGGGTTTTTCTAAACAAAAGAAGGGGAAACTGGTCGTACGGTCAAACAAACTGGGTCTAGAAATTGGTTAATTATGACAACAAATTAATACAGAACCTTTAATATTAATTCTTGAAATTTGTGAACTTTGAGTTTGACTTCTTCTGACCTACATTTTTGACTGGCAAAATTGCCTGAACTTTTATAAGTAATTTAGCATCAGTAATTTGATCAATTATGATCCTAAAGCTTGGCAAATTTCCAAGAGAAAAAAAAGGGTTAAAAAAGGGAGTTCTTTATGGAACATGGGAATGGAACATGTGGTGGATATCTGACCTGGATAAATGACCATCAGTGGTAATAACTAGTAATAACTATTTTTATGGGAATGGAAATTGTTGTAACAAATAGTTAGGAACCTAATGTACAGCTCTTTGTAGTATCCTTTTATAGTGACAATGTTAAGACTTAATTTGAGAGATTCTTCAGGGATGTTAGTCAGTATATATGCCTACAGTAGTACATAAGTGTACATACGTAGTAATGGGTGTCATCCTATAATGCAGAGAGCATGGAATAATTCAGTCACCATTACAGTGCAGAATACTATGCAAAAAGGGCAAAATGCTATACAAGAGGCTAAGTACAAGAATATACAGCCTAACATTTGTACAACAATAAGGTCAAGGGTCAATGTAAGGAAAGACAATGTCAGTAAGTTTAGAAGCAACAGTCCCATTCTCTAAATGGAAATGTATTCCCATATTCATGGTTCATGAACCAAAGGTTAATGAGGTGTTCTGTTTTATAATTCGAGTACATTGAGATCTATAGCAAGTTTTTGTAAGCAGGTAAAGTAACCATGGTGTTTTATAAGGGAACGTTCAGAGCCTTCAAAATTGATATAAAAACTTTGAGCACTAAATTATTCCTCGGGATAAAGTGTACAATAGTCAGAGAAATCCCTGATTCGTTAGGAAACGTACACATTCTTAAGGGAAAAAGGAATTAAGAGGACAAAACGTGACTCAAACTTTGATGTGATTTCATGCAGCGCAATTGATCTATTATTTGTCCAGTTGCTGCTTGCAAGCAAGACTCGATCAGGGAGATCACTCTGCTAGATGGGATAGAGTGTAGGATAGAGTGCATCTTATTCAACCTTGAGAATAACCAAAAATTTCCCAGGGGAGGAGGAGCACTGTATGTGTGTCTGTCTGTGTGTCTACGTGTGGGTGTGAGTGTATACATGCTGGAACAGAAACAGGCCTGCTTCAAGTATTTCATTACTTTCAATAATTTCCAACATGCAGAGAGAACTGGCTCACTGGAACACAACCTGTATAATGTTGACGTACATGGAATTTTTATCATGACATACTATACTTCATAAAATATCCTCGTTTTCAAATTATAATATATGCGTTGATGATCAGCTTGATACGTTGTGTACTAGCTGTGTTAAATGTTTCATACTATGTGACAACTGATAACATATAACACATTGGTAGGTGGGTTGATATTAGAAATGAAATTATGTTATCTTTCTGTCTCCATGTTATTTGGTTGTATACATAGCACATCAGCCCTGCCCGTTTCGTACAAGTTGCATCTTTTCAAGAGTCTTGCATCGACCTATTTACTCTTCACTCTTCATTCGTGAGAAACCTCAATCAATTGAAATTTATTGCCGTTGAAATTTATTGCCATTGGACCATTCTTCAACATTCTTATAAATGTAGCCACTAATTGCCTCTAGAGCTCGTGCATTATTCCGAAGCATTCTAAACTCCACACCGTCATCCTCTCTCTCAAAACTCACATGTATGAGATGCGCATCATAAATAAGTAGCATTTAATCCATTTTAAGTTAATTTTGATTTTTTTTTAAAGCTTTACGATTGGTGGTGCAGTATGAACACTGCAGTAAATCACAGTATCACGGATCTCAGGCCTTCGTGTTCCAAGTTGCATTGGAATTAATTGCTGTGATCAATTGGAACTAATTTGCACGAAACGCTGTCAGGTCTGCCCGTATTATGCTATATTATTCACTGGTTGTATGATGTCGTAGTATAAACGCAATATATATTAAACGACACACACAGTGTATTGTATACCACTTGATGTGTTTCTATGTGCAAATGTACTGACATTAAAGGGCACGGTGGATCTTTCACAGTTCAAATCTGTGTTCTAGAGGGATGTATTGAAAGTTTTTAATAGAGACAGGCAAGGATTGGATTGGGGGGAAGGGGAGGGGAGGGGAGAATAGGAGTTGGAGGAGGGGGAGAATAGGAGTTGGAGGAGGGGGAGAATAGGAGTTGGAGGAGGGGGAGAATAGGAGTTGGAGGAGGGGGAGAATAGGAGTTGGAGGAGGAGGAGAATAGGAGTTGGAGGAGGGGGAGAATAGGAGTTGGAGGAGGGGGAGAATAGGAGTTGGAAGAGGGGGAGAATAGGAGTTGGAGGAGGGGGAGAATAGGAGTTGGAGGAGGGGGAGAATAGGAGTTGGAGGAGGGGGATAAGGGGTGGGGAGAATAGGAGTTGGAGGAACAAGATTGAGATGTACAGTACAATGAAATATAAAAGGGAATGTGTTATAACGGAACAAAGAGGTTGCAGTAGTCTTCCTTTAGTTTTTGTAATTTTTTTACCTCAGAGGTTGTATTATTCGCCATGACCCAAGATGAAACCTATCATAAACAACAGATGTGAGAGAGAATGTTTGTTTGGAGTTGAAATAATGTTGGACAGGGGAATGTGTTTTAGTTTTATCATTTGTTATATGATATATGATATTGTTTCAACTGGCTTTGTTACTCAGTAAAAGCAGTAGTTTAATTTTTAGTTGAATTCGTCAAAGATTGTCAGTTCTGTCTACACATACTGTATGTACCTGCATATGTTATAATTACTGTCTGCTATCCTAATTATCTAGGTATTAGTGAGATCTACGTACAATTCTAACAGTATTTTCTGTTTGTAGATACTGTGAAGTCATATATATATACTATAATGGTTGTATGTGTGTTGAACATATCCATGAATATCTCAAGCCACAGTGCTGATGTAGTGAATATGCTACATGTATGGAAATATAGTGGACTGTTGTAGAAGATTACTGAATATTGAATGTTTCAGCTGACCTATTAAATGTGATAAAACTTAGATAGAGCCTGATGAAGTTGACTTCATTCCTCTCAGACTAGGAATTTCTTCCTTGTGTTTCTAACATGTCATGGATTATGGAAAGTTATTGAAGTGGATATGTGCATGGTGATGAGAACTGCGTGGGATGGGAAGAGATAGAAGGACAATTAATGCCTTGGGGTTCCTTTTGGCACAAATTAATATGTTGTAGAATGTGAAAAATCACTAAATCAAGTCAGATTGTATTTACTTTACCTCTGTAAAATGTTTGAGAAATAAATTGTTACATCTGGGGCTCATCATTAGAATGACTGGATTGCATATAGGATAGGCTACACAGATACCATTACAGTACAGTATGACCATTCCATATGCCACACAAGTAAGTCAATAGGAAAACATAGGCTTTACTTCGGCCACAAAATAACATCATGGTGATAATATTATGCATAAACAAATTGTCAGTATTAATGTTGAAAGTCATCCAAGGGTGTTCTGCTGTTTATATCAAGTTAAGAGAACATTTTTTGGGGGTGATTTTACTAATATTTAAAAAAAAACAATTTAATAAATAAACATTAACATAATTTAGGCCTTAACTGAGGAACTGACAGTATAGTCAGTTCAGTCTTAAAGGAGCATTCCAGAGATTTAATATCTTGAAAACCAGACACAGCTGGAGAAATGTTGCTTTTTCTTGAATATCTCTTTTTTCTTGCTGTATACTCTGACATATTAAGACTAAGATCCTACCAAGTTCATCCTTAAAATAAGCAGCAATGTGAGCGTCAGACCAGTTGTCCAAAGCTGTTGCACAAACCAACATAAAAATGTATCCCCTCAGGGATAAATTTATCTGGTATTACAATGCAATTGCTATGCTAACTGGACAAATTACTATGTAAAATGGGCAAATTACTATGCAAAATGGGCAGTTCAACTACTGTATGCTACACAGCAACCATAATATCTTATTAAGAGACAAAGTTCAGAACCTTTAAACCTGCTTTGCTAAATATAAATACTGAATTAAACCACCCTTCCTTGCATACTTTAATGCAAAAGAAGGAGAAATTTATCTTCTCAAGATAACCATAAATTTACTTCGTTCCCCACTTACCTGTCTCCCCACAACCTAAGCACCGCATTCTACAGTGTCTAGTATGTCTAGTATAAAATAATGGGAAAGCAATTGGTCACATAAGAAAGGAAAAAAGGAAAGTCCGCATATGATTAAAAAAGTCAGCCAGAAATAGTTAAAGGTCATCATCAGTATTGGCTCCAAAGATTAGCATGTGTGCTAAAAAATGGTGACCAGAAGTCTGTAAAAGAATTTCCTTGGAAAATTTGGTCATCCAAATTGTTCCCATCCATTTCATCTAAGATTATTAAAAATAAAAACACAATCAAAATATCTAATTGTGAATAATGATATGTACAGTGTCAGTAAAATAAGTTGTTGAAATGTCAGCATGCTGTATACGATAACCTATTATCTGACTATTTGGCATATTTGGATGACCTACAAGAAAACTATTGAACCAGACTATTTACTTAGAACTTTACTACTGATATGATCATATGACAAATAATAGAACAGGAATTAAAGCATGTAATTGTTGCTGTGATTATACAATTAAAGTCGATGATGATACTACCTGATGATTAGTTTAGCCATTAAAATTACTCTTGCTGATGATGGGCTTGCTTTCAGTTGACTGTCATATTATCAGCTGAGCAGTCACAAGTCCTGCACATCATTAATTACATGGCAGTCACACTCACACACTGGGAAGTGAACTGTCTTTCAACACAAAATGAGTGATCTTTAAAGATTATCTGCTTTTCGTAAGGTTATTAAAGTGAAGGAGGAAAAATTATTCTATATATATATATATTTTTACTATGAGGTTCCTTACCTTCTTCCCTCTACCCACCACTATCATTCAAAGTTGTACAGCTTTAAAGGTTGTTTTATATGGTTATTATTATTAATATAGAGAGATATGAATTTATGAATATATGTTCGAAGACGCTTTAAAAGAGCAGTGATTCATTAAATATATATCATCACATTTGAAGTCCTCTGACTTTCAAATTAAACATCTGTACACTTGAACTTTAAACATTAGGGAAGACTTAAAAGCCAAATTGTGGGGTTAGTTGTCGATTTCAGTCATCTCATATTGTAAGTACAAATTTTGAAAGAGCAAAGAAGGTTATGTCAAGAGTGAGATTAATAGACAGTTACCGAGCTAAGAATTGTCCTAGGTATCAAATGATATTTAGCTGTTTGTTTGTATTTAGCTGGGTATTCCTTGCTTCCACACTTTCATTCCCTGTTGGTGTGTTGCTTCCTGGTTACATAGTATGCAAGGTACTCTATATATATCTATTATTATAATGCTAACTGGACTCCCTCCATACCCCCTCTTCCCTCCACACCTCTTCACCCCTCCATACCCCCTCTCTCCTTCCAGATTCCTCAATTTGTATAGAACACAGGACTTGTAATCTTGAGGTTACCAGTATGGATATATATACCTAGATCTAGCCAAAGCTTTAAGTACTGTGGCTTTTGAATGGCACCCATGGCATAGAAATGGTTATACTATTATGTATAGGGATCACCACCAACGAAGGGCTAAATTTGCTGAATTGGTAGAGTGCTTCAGGTCACTATTAAACTGTACAGTAGGCCCAAAGTAATTTTCAGTCCAATTATTGGTTCTTTTCAGATTGTGCATATAATTTTCCAGTCAATTTTCTAATTGATATCAAACACTCATGAATATGCATGCTGTGCAACCAGCTTCCTCAAGACAAAATAATAGAAACTAAATCAATTAGAGAAGCGTCAGGACTATTTGAGATGATGCTGACGTTCATTTAAGATATATACTCTCAAACAGATTCGGATAGAAGTTATACTTGCAAAATGGCCAGGGTTGGACCAATTGCTAATTCTTTATAAATTGTGCATGCAAGGAAGGCCAAACATGTCAAAAGTAAGAAACAAGAGCTTTTAGAATGAGATGCTTGATAAAGTTAGAGTTTATTAACCTGCAGGTTGCACCAGTTAGTATCAAGAGATGTGTGAAATATTTTCCTTACCTCTGATTGTCTGGGGATTTATTTGGGGGGGATTCTAAAAGGTCAACTCATTTGCCAGAGCGGAGGGTAACAGACTCCTCCAAAATTACTTTTGCAAAGTCACCGGAGAACCAAATTTCATTCACTTTTAGCAAACACTTCATGTTGCACATTCTGATGGTTACAGTATGTAAAGCATGGGAGTTTTGTTATAATGCTAAAATAAACAGTGAATAAACAGTTGGATTTGCACTTTATTACTATAATTCTCAACTAACTGTAATCCAGTTCCCCCACTAGATTTATAAAAAAAATAACCGCAAGTGCATTCAGATTCTCCCTTATGAAATCTAGCAAATCTTTCCGCTTGGCCAAAAATTAGTGGATTACATGTTTCCATAACTTTAGGAGCAACTACTACCCCCCTGGTACATTTAGACAAAGTCCTCCGTAAAGTCCCAATGACCTACAGTAATTCTCATCCGCAGACCTCTAGGGACAGTGAAGAAATGTTCCGGGGGGGGGGGGGAGGAGTAGTAGTAGCAGTAGTAGTTCCGTACCATGCATACATGTGATACTTGATCTTTTATGAAGCACTGTTATGCGTATTATAGTATAATAATGACTCAGATCGTGTCTCCAAAAGTTTGGGGTTCGTGGAAAACTCTGACATACACAGGGGGTTCGTGGGGGGATAAAGTTAGGAAACCCTGTACTAAAGTTTTCATGAAACCTCTAGGTATGGGTCTGCAGACTTCCAAGGCTGAGAAAGATGGATCCAGGAGATGAACTATGGAAGTATTATATCAGGCTTTATAGTGTAATTTATTGATATAAACATTTTACTACTTTGACACTTTGAAGATCTGCGAGTGACTGACCTTCTCGGAGCTTTTAAAATGCAGTACCAGTTGTGACATGAACACTTTAATTATTTACCTACATTAGTAGTCAGGTGTATTACTTGGCAAGACTTTGAAACACTTATCAGCTGCTGTAAGACAGGTGACAGATGTTTTCACAATAGATATTTTGTTTTTATGATTGCTGGAACTTGTAGTGAGGTTATGCATCACTTCATCAGGAACATAAGGAATTGTAATTTCCATTTACAGTATTATACTGTACAGTAATACACACATACCGTACAAGGCTCTTCGAAACTTTGATTGCAATTATTGTGCGAAATTTTATGTACATAAAACTTGACCATATACTATTTAATATGTCCATAGACACATCACAGAGGGAAATGGCCTTGAGGGTGATATCTAACATGCTAATGTTGAGATTTGAACATCAGTGACCACTTAGTTGACTTTCTAGCATAGTTTAAGGCTAGACTGATCACTTTGAATGGTAGAGTAGTATGCTTTCAGAATTGAGTCGTTTCTCGGGTAACTACTGCAGGTGAAGAATTACCTGAAAATGATTGCGTGTTATTTTGTTACTTTGTCTCGGTGACCTGTATTTTACGCTAGATTCTTACTGCGATTCGCTTAGCTTCGGTCGTCTCACAATTGTGTTCGGTACTGATCATCGGGAGGACGAATGGTAGCAGAACTCTGAAAATTAGGTCATGTCGCCAGTGGCTAAAAAACAAGTTTGAATTAAGTTCATCTCTTGAGCAAGAGTATTGTTAGCCAAGTGGAAATGGAATCTAGCCATGTGGAAGCATGTTTCATCACCCATCAAAACCAAGAGCGCTTTTGGAAGCAAGGGCAGCGAGCTCTCAAATTTTCAATCCATTCCCCGAAAGGAAAAAGAAGCAATCCTTTTTCGGCTACCAACTCTTGCTCTAAATGGACTGTATAGGAGCGAGATAAATAGTCACTTTCGCTGATTACATTTTAGACTGGTCTTTTGTTAGTTATTGAACATCTGTCTGAGTTTTCCACTGTCATGCACACTGGAGCAACGACGAACAAATCCGGTCGGTTACGTTGCCTTGTCAAAACTATTGCACGAACGATACTCCTACAACCATTTATCATGTGAGTGTGACACATTTAAACAGAGAGAAGGTTTTTACTCACTGTAGTTCTTGTATATAAATTAGTGGTTTTACCAGTACAACCATGTATCGTGTGAGGTGAGGTTTTACTCGCTGTAAGAGTCAAACGCTTTCGTAGGGGGTTTTCCAAAGTCTTACTCTCTAAGGAACATTGTGAAAGTAAAATGTACCGTAAACTTGTAACAACTCATATTTTTACAGTATATACTGTAACTCTCACTGACTTCAACCAGTATTTAGGAAGATTGCAAGAACTACCATTCAGTAAATGAATGGATTCATGCATCTATCTGTTATGTTTCTGTATTCGCAGGATGTGGTGAAAAAAAAACACCTTACAATCCAGAATATACATTGGCATTGCTGATGAAGCAGGATCAAAATAAGCATGATCAACATAATGACTGCAGGTTTTCTTATCCTGTAAATATTGCTAAATACCAAGAAGGTCATCAAAAATTTTTCCTGTTGTTTGTCGTACTGGCTCTTAACGTTAAAATATCCAGCAATTGTTTTCTCTGAATTTTTTTATTTGTTTTAAAGCAAGTAATATTATTTATTTTGAACAAATAGGTCAGAATATTTCTCTGTTTGTTTTTTCCTGTCTTCTTTTTCGTCGTGTTCCTGTGAAGATGAAAGCCCCCCCCCCAAAAA
Organism: Apostichopus japonicus; assembly: GCF_037975245.1. Classification (NCBI taxonomy): domain Eukaryota; kingdom Metazoa; phylum Echinodermata; class Holothuroidea; order Aspidochirotida; family Stichopodidae; genus Apostichopus; species Apostichopus japonicus. The sequence goes on from NC_092564.1 coordinate 16,098,523, forward strand.
AAAACTAATAAGTTGGCTATTTTAGGTAACCCGATCGCCCCTTTAAGATCGACTTCTTGTAATTAAAGTGTAGTTAAGCATGTGCGAGTCTGCACCTCAGCTGAGAATAGATCACTAGCTCGCCTTTGGGCATCCTCCGGCTTGGTTTTCAGAAATATGTATCAAATTTTGCAGCTGAACAGTTGAAAAGGCCGCACTCTAGTATGGTAATCAGCTAGTACGACATGCGAACCCGAGGAAGTTGGTAACCCTGGAGACATCAGAAAGTGTCAGCTAGAGCTGCTAGGCTGGGCGCTTGGAAGGTGAAAATGTGAGATGCATTCTAATGAATAAAAAACACTTTGGTGTAGAGTAACAAGGAAGAAATTAAAATTCTGGAGCAGTGTCTTTATTAACACAGAAGAGATGACGCCGATGTCAACGTTGTTTTGTGGTCATGGATAATGACAAGTCTTGATGTAGTTGACAATGTTCAAGGTGTAAAGATATTCACACACTCTCAATTTTCTTGATCAAGCTCCTTTTTGGTTTTTTAGCCTATTGAAAGTCAAGTATTGCATTTTATTGGATTTAATTACATAAATATGAACTAGAAAAAAAATTGAGAGAGGAAAAAAAAGTGATAGCCAATCATGTGACATGTTTTGAGAGAGGGAATATATAATGATATTTACCTTTGCTCCTCGAGGGTTTTTGTATAATTTTATTTAAAAAGTCACACCGGTGAGGTGTAGAGTATTGAAGATGTCGTTTTGGAGGATAGACTTGAACTGTAATCTGTCTAACTGTGTATGAATGCATTGTACACACACACACACAGACTATGTGTTCTTATAGCACTGTTGTTGTGCAAGTGATATATTTATTTAGTGATTTTAGTTGTTTGATCTCAAGTGTTTTTGCGTATTTTGAGAGTTGACCGTGTGATCTTGTGAATTCAAGTATTCTACATAACAGCCTGTTAAGGGATTCATAATTAATGTTGACTATTTGTAATTTACTACCACCATTCATGTTCAAATGCTCGTCCCAGTAGATTATTATAGTGTTATATTATTAATGATAGTTGAATACATTACATACTGGTCATTGAAACTTGTGATCAGTACTTTGGTCCAGTTAGCAATGATAAGTTCAGAGAAGCAATTAAATTAAAGGAGAAGGGTGGCACAGCGTGCTGAATTTGATCGCTTAATGCTTACATACTATGCTTCCATTATTATAAGCTATACTATGAAACAGTGTAAAAGTAAAGCTGATATTTAGACTCTGGCCTGCCTGTGTTTTTGCTGAAATGAAGAGGGCAAGCGACCCTAGGTGGTGCCGTACCCCCAGCATCCACACTACAATCTCGATCTCCGTTGCGTTGTCAGGATCCTCCCCGAATAGGATATCAAGATTGCTCGGTCAGATCATAAGTGCGACGATGTTACAAAGTTAATCACCTTCGGTATCAAATTAACATCTTGCATTATCAAATGCGAACAAGGTTATATGTACCGGGAGTTGTAATTTTCTGATCTTTTGCTTCAGATTTTGTTTTTCAACAAATTGAACTCAGTTGCTATGTATATGAATGTATATATATATATATTTCAGGATGCTGATGATTTTATGGCAATTGGAATCACAAAGCCTCTTGTCTTTCTGGTTTACTGCTAGGTAGCAACTTCTCTTTGTACTTTGTTGTATGTTTCTCCTCACTTGATCTGCTGATGCCCTCTTAACCATCTGGTCATCTTTCATCTCGCTGTCTATTTGTTCAGGCTAGCCCTATTGATTCCCTTTAAAGATCCACTTAACCAACTGCTATCATTCCATCTGTTTAATGTCTGGTTTGGGTACATTGCCTTTGAAGAAGACCCAGCCTCTTTGAGGATGAAAACTTCATCCAGGCCCTGAAACTCATTTCTGCATTGAAATTTAAAAACAAAAAGAAAGAACATGTTTTTCACACATTATGAGAGGGTTAGACTCGATATTACCAAATATTAATTTATCGACCTGAAATGGGTTAACATTTTAACATAGTTTTGACAGTTGATATTACTAATTATCAACATTGGCAGGTTCAGTTACATCTGCCAAACAACAATTCCTATCATCCCCCTCCCCTCTCTCCCTTCCCCCTCCCCTTTTCTCCGGCTAGTACTAACTCGTTTGTAAACAACACACTGATGGACATCAAACATCTAGCTTTGGTCAGGATATATCCCTTTCTCAGACATAAACTCGCAAAGCTCCATCTAATGAGAAATGCCAGATGGTTGAGTATTATCACAGAAAAAACAAGGTTTGATCTCTACCCTTTCATTGTATTCCAAACAAGGAAAAAGCACAAGCACTTAATACCAACTTGATTGCCTCACATAAAAATCTTAATGAACCTTTGGGAAGCAGGTGACGTAATGTTTGGTCTGTTTACAGAGCAATAAATAGAAGGACTTGTGACATGCACACAGTCAGTTCTGTACATACCCTAATGAAGGTATAGTCAATTAAATGGAAACTAGGTCTTTTCTTTATTTCTCTCTGGATATCAGTGTTGGTGACAAAAGAGTTGTTTTTTTATATATTTGTATTCCCACTTCTTAGCTATGGTTATAATTTAGTATTCTGTCTTTTCTAAACCTTTCATGTAAATTCAGGATGTTGTCAGAAAATAGTGTATAACATATTAGTGTGTGAATTACAGGTTAACATCCCCCATACTCTTAGATTTCATGATCTCCGGATTTTGTTAGTCCTCTGTACCGTCAATAGCTGCGAGAGCTTTTCTCAGTACGGTTGCCATGGTTTCACCCTTTCATTTTGGACAAATTCAATTGGCCATGGCAAGGTAATGACATTAGCTTTCCTTCTCTCCATAATCGTGAGATGCTCGGTCGGAACGAAAAATCCGTACGAGCGTTGAGAGGGTAATAATAAAAAGGGAGAAAGCTGGCACCTTCGCTACATAACAGCAGTTCATACACACAATCTGATTCAATTTAAGGCCTGTTTTCATCTTGAGAACATGCCAAAGTTTACAATTATTTCTCATTTGTGAGAAATGCACCCATCTGTGAAAATCAATGCCACTAAGGATGCTACAACTGCAGGACTCTGAGGTAGTCCTTGTATAACACCTGTCGTGTTAGGAACGACATATGGCTAGGCTAGGGGTAAAATCAATACCTACGGCTTACAGTTGTTGAGTAGCAGCGAAACAGTTATTTGTTACTGTGTATACATACTGATACTATTCCCACCACATATTGTCATGGCAGAGTAGATGAAGATAATCAAATGCTATTGTAGTGAGGGATTTACAGGGTCTTGCTGAACCACTGCCCCCGCCCCCCTACACCCACATATCTCCTAACCTTCTCGGTAGAATTAAGGGCATTATGATACATTCAAACAAACATTTGTATAAGAGTGTTGTCATTAGAAAAGCATGACCAATGGCATCCTCTTTGGAATACTTTCTGAACTGAAAATCATGGACGAGTGAATTAGAAAAAGAAATAGTTTCTCGGGGGGAGGGGGGGGGGGTGAGCTGGGGAGAGGAAGGATAAGTAAGGAAAAGGAAGTGGAGAGTAAGGGAAGGGCACTGGGGATCAGAAGAGAGGGTAGGAGAGGTGAGAAAGAAAGTTATTTGCCTATAAGCATGTTTTTCATTTTACATTTTGGTGAATTATTTTCAGCAGAGACTTGCATCAGATAAGGATAAAGAGAGTGAAATTTTGGAAGGAGGGATAGGTGTGCTGTATTGTACCCTCCCGGCCTTCTTTTTATAGAGTCCTCATTGATGTGTGCTAAAGTTGTACAGTTTCATCCATAACTGTTTGCCTACAACCTGCTGTATTAATGGTATACATGCAAAAGGTATATATAGCTGACCTGGTTTATACTCACAGCTTCTGTTGATTTAATTACCGACTGATAAAGTAATTTGGAGACTTGAAAATCCACCAGTAAAGTATTTTCTAAATCTTTCGTACCATTTTAAAGTACATGGATAATTCAAATGATGACCAGTATCTCCTAAGCTACATTGGTGTATAGGGGTGGGGGGGGGTGGGAGGGGAGGAGTTGAATGAAGGTGGTTGGGGTGGAAAGGAGGTGGATGGATTAGAGGGGTATGAGCCAATGGAAGTCTTGCTACCTTTATTTCATTGAATGTAATTTAACCTTCTTGGTATTGCAACTGCTACTTTCTTGTTGAGTACTAACACAATGTTGGCAAAGTACTTTTAGAAACCTGTTTTTGTTTTACCCTGTTAAAATATTGGGAGTTCTTCAAATTATGACATCCGACTCCTTAGCTGGTATGTGTTGAGAGGAGAGAAAACAAACAAGGGGGGTTGGGAGGAAGGTGTGGGAGGTGTGTTGTAAGGCAGGAGAAGTCCTATTGCCTCTATCTTTCACTGACCTTGTTTTACCATTCCTGGGTATTGCAACTGTTAACCATACTTTCTACTGCACTTTTACCACACAAGTTATTGTACACAATGAGACCTATTTTTTTTTGTCTGTGGTGCATTGTGTGTGTTGCTTTATTTCTATTTGGTCCGCTACCCACACTCCACGATTTCACCATGGTGCTGTGTTTATCGCCTTTGAAGGCTTTGCATTGTCAATAGAATCAATGCCTGTGATAACTGTTTGTGTGAGGATACCGTTCCTTTGTTTAACAGGTAAGTTCAAAGTTGTGTGAGAGTGGTGGAAGAATTTGTACACACTCAGCATGTGAATTCATACACAGTGTGTGACCTATCCTGGCCTCTTGTGCAATGAGTTTGTTTTTTATTGCTATATACATGCAGAGCTAAAACAAAGCGGTTAGAAAGTACCAAAATTGGTTTTGTTTGTTTTCTTTGACGGTGAAGTTAAATCAAAGGTTCGCTTAGAGGTAAAAGCACCACGGATGTTTCCATGGGACTGCATGCATGTACAGCAAATCTCAGTTTAAAGATCGAAAGGTGACTGACTATGATGTTATTTAACTTGACTTGGAGGTAGGATAAAGGTTTGTGAACAAGGCATAGTCTACAGTATGCCAATAGTAGGATTATTATTGTTGACATTGGTAGTATTTACTGTAAAGTATAGTATTTATCCTACAATGGAGGTTGAATGTAACAGAACCATTCTAAGGGTTGAAACTTTCTGGTATACTTGTAGCAGTCAAACCTACTTGATTAGATGAGTGAAAAGATTTGGGTTCACTCATTTGATCTTGTCTTCCAATGTCATTTTTCTTCTTATTTAAATATTACCATTTCATATTTCATATTCATTTCTGCTTTTGTTTTCAGCCAGAAACATATATCAGAAGAATCATCAGACAAAGTTGAACTATACCTGCAATTGATAATATTTGAATAAAAGGTGACCTGAAGTCCTAAGATTTTCGTCAGCTCTCCGAGATATCTCTCCTGGGAGAATAACGGAACCAGAGGTAAGGCAATAAACGTTTCTGAAGATAGTGCAAGAGTCATTTCTTGTTCTATGTGGTTTACACATACAGTAAATGCTGAACATTGATGTTTATCATTCTTCTCTATGGATACGGATATCCACATGGAGTTAGTAGAACTTGCTGGCTAACTAAATTAAGGTGGCTATTCTTTGAAATATTTTTACAGCTCATTTCCATTTTTCCACCTGCACTATAGAAAAGGGGTGGGGGCAACTGTTACAAGGCAGAGTGAGTTGGCAGGGGAGGAAGGGGAGATGAGTAGGTAAGGTGAATAGAACAGCAATATGTACACAGTTAGGAGAGATATGTAGGTTTGGTGAATAGAACACCAGCTTTAAAAGGAGGGGGGGGGGGGTTGGGATGATACCAATTTATCAGTTTACCTGTTTGGGGGTATTTAGGTAAAATGCTACCTGAATTGGATGTAAACAACTAGTTGTCCATCTGATGACCTCCGAAGCTTATTTTGGTTGTCGAAAACAGAAATTTGGTCATCTGGGACAAACAAAATGACCATTAAACATTTGCCCTGGCTTCCAACTACATTTATAACTAACTTGCATTGACTATAAAATATTGCCCAATACCTTGAGATTCTGTTGGGGAGGAGGGAAAGGGGGGTACTTTGGATAAATTGACAAAATATCAATGTGTAGACTATCTATAAGCCTAATGCAAGTGCTTACAATTTTTCTTTCTGTAGTGAAGATGTCATGAGGAATCAGAATAAGATCTTAGCCACCAATTTTAAGCTAGCTCAAAAAAAAGTGCAAAGTTATTACAGGAGGGCTGTACCGTTGCGTTTGTGCCCTCAAACATTGGGGGATAATTTAAATTAGGAAGATAGAGATCGTCTGCTATTCTTCTGTTAATTTGTTATACGGTTACACTTGCATGTCTCATCGGAGGTACATAGCTTAGACACAATGAACCTACCGTAGTAACACAACCAAATTTCTCTGTCTTTGTTCAATATTCCTCACAGTATACACTAGCTTTGTGATGTACTGTAAAATGAATGATATGTGGGAATGTTAATACCCCACTGTATGCATTTGTTTTCCTGTATACTGCCATCTATTTGTCAAATTGTAAATTTTGTTTTGGTGGTGGTATGACATGAGGGTGGGTGTTCTCTTTATAGTCTGTGTACCTTTTTCATTAGTGTGCAAACTGTGTAAAGATATGTGTGCCCACGCAAGCTGCTTTGGGAAGGGTAGTTTTAGATCCAAAACAACATGTATGACTTAAAGCTATAATAAACAATATTAAGGGATAATATGGACAGATTATCTTGTACATGTAGACATAACAACAACAGTTCACCAGTAGAAGGAATAGAAAGGAGAGGAACACTTGGGCATCATCCAGGGGGCAGGGTGTGTGGTGGGGGATGATGGGGGAGATTTCTCCCCAGACCTTGCACCAATCATTTCTGGAACGACTTTTCTCTTATACTACTCCCTCAGTGACACTGTTTTTCTCCCATAGACGGGTTAAACTTACAAACACTTTAGCCACAAAGGTTCCTAAAACAAGGGGTCCCTTCCCCTCCCTCTCGCTCTTCCCCCTCCCTCGCCCAGAGCCGAGGCCTCTTCTCAAATTATTAATGTAACTAATTCTATTTTTTAAAGTTTTTTCTTAAAATTCCATTTGTAAGGCAATCTAAGAAGCAAGTTTCAATTTTTGAATTTTTGTAACAATTGGTTTTGTTGAATAAGTTGTTATTAATATCCATCTCAAAATATACAAGACTTGTGAACAAGGATATATGTGAACCAATAGTAGTAGAGGGAACATCGTTAGGATTGGGAGGGGCGAAGGAAGAGAGGGGAGAGGATCAGGAATGTACTGTCATCATAAAAGAAGGAAGGAAGAAAGGAAATTTAATTACAACAGCTGTTATGTAATTGTTGATACTATAATTTACTACATATTAATTAAATGACTCATCATGCAACTAGTTTCATAAGGACACAAGTAATGTTATTCAGACCCAAAATTGAACTCTAAACACCTTTACCGCCCCCACACCCATCTCACCATCAGACTCAGATGTTTAAAGGTTCATTTCTCAAAAATGAAAAGTGTTTGTCTTTTTGGTACAACCAGAACTGCTTAGTGTTATATATAACAGTCTAATACATACTAAAATGAATTTGGTGCCTTAAGTAATCTGTTAAGTCCTTTGCTCAGGTTGTCCAAAACTATATAAAAAGAATATATATAAAAAACAAAAACACTATTCTCTACTAGTGTAGGTACAAATACTCTACTGAAACTTGACGATCTTGTATCGTTAACTGTCCGTAGTTTTTTACTTCTACTTCATTTGGCTTCAAAATTTCGTCATTTCACAATAATTCCTCTACTCGGTAACCTACATTCTGGAGTTCCTTCAGATCTTTGTTTTTCTGAATCTACCGAAATTTGATTCCTAAAAGCTTTTTCTCCCCTCCTCTTTACTTGGGGACTCTTTAACGCTTTGAGGTTGAAAACAACGAGTTATTTTATTCCTTTTTTTGTTTTCAATTTCCTTTTACTTCTGCGTGCATTCTGAGTGTTTCAAAAATGGTACTTTTTTATACATTTTTTTTTATAGGAATATTGATTCTTTAATGGACTTGTTCTTCAAAAATCCTTGTCAATGAAGCGTAGGCAGATGAATGGAATAATAACAAGTGGGTCAGAGTCCTTGTTTTTTACTGTTGCTGATGAAAGCAGGTTAAAGGAAAATGAAAAGCTTGGATGAAAATTTGTTAATTGAAGGATGTTTGAAAGTTAAAATGTATCTGATTTGCAATGTTTTGAAGGTTAGGTCATCATGACCTATTACAACAAGAAAATTATCCTCACAGATTCACTCTACCATGAATGCTTGCCAGATAGATTGAGACATTTTCAATTATTTTTACATTATTGCACCCAAATGTTTGGTGTACTTTATGTCACAACTGTTCATGGCAAATATGGAAGCTCAGAGAGTCTGTTTGCTTGCTTTTGCTCTATAGTATTGAAATTGTTTATCCTTAGAAAAGGTTTCAGTAGCAAAGATTTTGACAAAATTTGAGGACCAGAGCAGGCCACTCACTCTCTAGCCAAATTTTAAGAGCACTGCATGATTTTCGGGAATTCCTTGCAGAAGATGTAACGTCACCACTGAATTTCAAGGAGAGAATTACACACAGAACTGTTAACATTAGTGTGACTAGTATGTAGATAGGTAATGTTAGACATGAATTGTCATATAATTTTTTTTGTAATCATTGCATTGTCAGTCATTGTCATACTTGGAAAAAGGTGTTACACAGTAGTGTGCTTAAGGTTTTTTGTATTATAAGGTAAGACTTAACTACCATACAAACCAAACTTGAAGGCACAGAATCAAAATCCTGTTGACATTTGAATGTCGCAGAAACTTTCATCCATGGCTGAAGATTTCCACAGGAGACCAAATTTTCCTAGGCATTTTCGTAAAAAAAAAAAAAAAAAAATTCCTGTCAGAAAAGTTAGTAGTTTATCAAATTTTGCCCCAGTACAGGTGTTACTTTGAACTCTATCCAGACACATTATCATGATTTCATTTGTTGATGATGACTATCTGTATGCTTCTAAAAAAAAATAGACATTGTTCCAGACATTCCTGTTAATTATTTTGTTAAATTTGCAGACAGTATAGTTTTGCATGAGATGTAATGATACCATGCTAGTCCTTATCCTATAACATCTGTTCATGTGCTTTATCAAAGCTGGGGTGGTAAAAGGTCTGAATGTAAGGATCAGCAACTGATATTAGATGCGACACAAACCAGCAGGGGATGGAGATGTTTTTGGGCCAGAAACCCATGGATGGGTGAAACAGGTTGTCTAGGATAAAGATTGTTATTGACTGCTCTAGGAGAGAGGGCTAGTCAAGGGTTAACTCAAGACTCCAACAGTCAATAGAGATGAATTGTTGATGAAATGGAACCGATTCGTTTATTACTTGTAGAACACAGAGATGAGAAAGGCTAGGAATGTCTACTGTATATGTGAACTAGTACTCCCAGGAGATGTGGTAGAATTAAATTAAGCATCAGTTCAGCTTCTTCTCTTTGTCTTCCCCCTCTCTCCCTCCCCTCCTCCTCTCCCTCACCCTCTCCCTCCCAATTACTCCCTCTCCCTCCCCCTTTTAATTTATTTAAAAATAACATTGATCAGATGAAGACATACTGTACAATGTTGTTTTTACTAAGATATTTTTCATGCTCAGTGCGAAGGTGACATGGCATATATGTGTCGTACCATGAGGTTTTTTCTCTTGATTAATTTTATTTTTTCTGGGCACAATGATTACTTAGTGTAAAAGTTGTAGGTCTTTCGGTTATGTTTGCTTGTCTCGTTTGTTTGATATAATTGCTGAATATACTGTACATAGCGGACAAACATCTAATTTTTTCCCCTCTCGCAGTGAAGGGGCGGTAGGTGGGAGTGAGGGGGTGGTGGGAGGTAGGAGAAATTAACCCCAGACCATAAAACAGTTACTTAAAACAATATACCTGGATATCTGTCAGCGTAATATGACAAGTGGAGATATGCATTCATATTCAGTTTATCTTCTAAACTTATGCCAAAATTTCAGTACTTTCTGGACATTTTGAGAAATGCTCATTTTCAACAAATAATTTGGTAGAACTACGTAGCAGTGTTTCCTCAGTTCGCCAGTATTTTAGGGATGTTAAATTTATTAGGGAACGTTTCATAGACTAGATTGGTCATCTCTCCGTCAAAGGATGCCAAATACTGTATGCTCTGTTTAGAATTCTATGGTCGTAATTCACATTGTTGCTTCATTCGGTCGTTAATTTATGATACCATATCTTTTGAAATTCATGGAATGCTCAGAGTGGGAGGAGGCGTTGATAACTGAATTATTGATAACGTCTACTTGTGTGTGCTTGAAATCCAAAGTCAACTATGATGACCATCTGTGTCAGTTTTAACATTGCAATTGTATATACCTTGTTGATTATATGCAATGAACAAGCAGGATTTTGATGAATGATTGAGAGAATTCATGAAAATTCTCAATTTCATGACTTGAGGGAAGTATGAAGACTTAAGAAATGGGAGCTATGTGACATAACTGTTGTCTGGTCTGACCTAGCAGACCTTCTGTACTGCCACATGCCTATTGATGGATTCAACTCTCAGAAGCTCTGTCCCTCCCCCCCCCCCCCCCTTACTGGTCCTGATGATGGAAACATAAATTCACAAACATATTATACAAAGTGCTCCTTTGCTTGTCGTAGGGTGTCATTTCATTGGTTAAGTTTACACATTGTACACATTCCCAACTATGGTTAATAATATTCAATAACAAAATTTGATAGAACATTAAGAAACACAGAAAACAATCAATGATGTAACATTTAGGGTATATGTACAAGTACATTCCTAAAGCTGGAAGATATCAGAGCATTACGTAGGACAAAATAAATATTGACTGGATTATATTATTTTTTTTATTCAGCACACTTTCAGTAGCTATATTTTTGGATATGTACAATATGTATTATGGCCTTTTGTCGTCGTATGGGCAAATGCTATTTATAACTCAGTTTACTAACTGCATTGATATCAATTGATGCGTTAACTGAGTGATAGGTATATATGTAAAGGCAGTCAATTTGGCGAAACCCCCAGGCTTCATTTAATTCTAGGTGTAAAAGAGTCGAACAGTAGTTCGATGCCCTGGATATTGTTTGGGTATGTTCCATAATGCAAACTACATTTCAGTTTCCACTATTGGCATCTACATATATATTCCATCCGACCATAATAGACTCAGCTGTGCACAATGTCGAGTCATTTCTGAATTGTATAATAGCACAGACTACTGTTGAGTGCAACCATTGATTTTCATTGATTGTGCACTATTAACGATGTTCATCTTTGAATAGTCAAACCTCTCACTTTGCTCTCAGTTCCTTTATATGTAGTACGTCAACTCTCATTAATATCATATTCATAACTGCCAAAGAAAGAGGCAATGAGAAAAATAATCAATAATAAAAAGTTTTGTTTGTCGTCTGTCGTCGTTAGGAAGAGTGAAGGAACTGCATAAACGTTGGAGGATTTTCTTGAATTATGTTATGTATAGAAAATAAATTAATTGACTTGAAGAAAGTCTGATGTATATATGTTTGTCAGTTCTGATTAATTTTCATTATGTTCTATGAGGTTAATTTATTCCATTAAAAGTAAAAGACAATATACAGTACAGTACTAGTGCTAGCATGACATTAACAGCTTTAATGTGTTGTTCCAAGGATGATAATCAGGTGGTATTAAGAACTTTTTCAGATGTTACTTTGAGCCCTGAAGCAGTGGCATTGAATGGAACATCTCAATCTCTGTGTTTTCCTCTCCTTATTTTTTGGGGGGGGGTAGTGGGGGGGGCATGTGCATTTCACTGTTGCTAGAAGACATGAAATAGTCACATTTGCAAAGATGCTTTATACTGTTGTTTATACTGCCTACCAGTGGAGTCTGTTGCATTTTATCATGTGTGTGCATAGTTCAGACATGTTTATCTCTATGCACTTGCCAACTGGAAGATATGATGGTGTGGATGGTATGCTGATGTAGTAAATCATAACAAGTTCAACATTCCAGCTATGATAAAATCACTTGTTGCCTTCCAAATGATCAGGCTTCAATATGCTACCAGATTATGTCTGGATAAGATTAGGGTTTCATTATAACCCACATTTTGATCAATTGTACCACCCCCCTCCACCCCCCCCCTAACTACATGCACCTGCAACAATGACAATTTAGTTAATTGCATCTCCATATCCATTGCACATACTGTAAGCATTCTCACTATAATCCCAACCAGTCAAACAGTTAAATTGATAGGATCCTTATTTTATTTTTGTTGTTGTTGAAGTACAGATAGAAACTTCATGGTATGGTAAACTCATCATCCTGCAAGGCCGGTCCCTGTTTCTGCTCTAAGCGTTACTAATATAATACAGTAGAATCTGGAACAAGGGAGCGCTACAGTCTGATTGGTGGTACTCTGGATGTTCCCTTTATGTCGTTAGTGCCATGTAATGCCCTACAAGATGAGGTCAAATCCTGGAAGACTCCAAACGGAGCTCTCCCCCTCACGACAGGCTCATTCAGTGGAGAAATAAAACTATTTTACAGATAGTATTTTGGCCAAAGGCACAAATGTTGTTATGAGAAATGAAGAACAGGCCATTATGGTGAATTCCATAGCTACACCCCCTGTAGTTGATAGCACTGCTTGACGCTCTGAGCAAGAAACACCAAGGTTTGCGAATTATTTGCTACTAAATAGATCCAAAATGGATGCGCAGGTAAACTTGTTGCGGTGTACATACAGTAGTCAGGAATCGACAAAATAAGCTCAGCTCATCATAGCACCTAGAATTAGACATTGGCAGCCAAAAGTATCAGTACCGATGTCATTTTGGGAAGCGATACAGCCTGGTCAAGCCACAGTTTTACCAGTACCTTTACGAGCCTGTACAAATATATCAATTTAGCCATTGCAAGGTTATAAACCACATAGTACATACAGTAAGTTCCAGTTCACCATGACAAGTAGGTGCAAATGTAACTGAGGACTGAATGAGTGGATCTCTCAAAATGAATGATGATATACAGTAGTTTTATTAAAAGAAACCTAAATTTACTTGATAAAAGTATTCAAGGGTTACAAAATACAGTAGTTAATTTTATGGTTTAGCTGAACTTACTTGCAATTTAACAATGATTTACAGTAGGACCTACCGTACAATTAATGTTTTGCAGTTTCAATATACCTTCAAACTGTATTGTCAAGGCAGTGATAAAGCATACATAGCAAATTTGGCTTTTCTGGGTAAATAGATTTTTTACATTTACAACATCAGACATTACTTATGGTAATATTTTAATCTTGCCATTGTAATGCATGTAATATTAACAAAACCTTAAAAAAGTTTGTTTTTGCAAGATTTTTTCCAACTGTATTTATAAGAGTACAGAGTGCAATGATTCAATAATGAGAAACAGCATGGATACTTTATCTGTGAGCTAGGAAAAGGGAAAGTGTTAACAATTGATCTTTCTATAGGTTTGGCTCTACTTGGTTGTCATCAGACACTGGCAGACAAGTGTTGAAATATAATAAATAAAATGGATATGGAAGCAGTATCTTGGTGAACTTGAAGCAAGTTCAAATTATAAAAACTGATTTGTTTTTGTTGTTGTTACATCTCAATGGGAGTTAAGTTGGCTCTTAAAGTGTGCATGGCATGTGTTGGATATTGCAAGAAATGTCTCATTTTTGCAACATTTGGCAACACGCACAAGATAAGACAATGGAAGTAATGCAATACAGTGTAACACAACACAATGCAATACAATGCATTAAAAAACAATACAAGACAAAGGGTTGTAGATACAAGTTTCCTATTAGTTAGATTTAATGGAAATTTAAACCGTTTATGTTTAGCGTGGTGCGAATACTAAATGAATCGCTTTGGTCAAAGTGATGCAAAGTTCCTGTCCAATACAAAACAAAGGTGTACAAAGAAATACCTTTATTTATAATCAGGTTAGCCAGGAATTTTCCTTGGCTTCCCCTCTGACGTGCTTGCTCTCTCGGTCAGAGACGACCCGAACCGAGGCGTGCAGCTCTTAATCGCTAAACAATGGCCACGTCAATGTCATTCGCACGGGTAGTGTGTATAGTAAAATTCCACCATTCAGGCATTCACCATGCTGTGAAAAAATGTGCACCAAACTATTTTAATCCCATCTCGCATAACTGGGACACCGGCGATACAGTTTCACAACTCTCATACAGTAGGACGGAAACTATGATGGCTTGGCTCAAGTTCAAGAGATTCCTAAAAGTGAATGATCGGGTTTCAAGTTTACTGGCCTGGTCAAAAACATGGCCCTCCCCTGTCACTAGATTCAGGCTGGCAAAAGAACAAATACGTGGATACCTTAGTACTTTACAATGATAACAATTTCCTCTTGGACATTTCGGCATGCATTCCCAACCGACCAGTTGTGGAAGTGGAATTGAAATCCATGTACATAAACTTTTGTCCCAGAGACATATTAGGTTTGTGTTGTTTGTGTTTTTTGTTGTTGTTGTTGTGGGGAGGGGGAGGAGAGGGGGTTAGAAGAAGGTAATGGGCACAGGAATGGTAAGAATAGAAGGAAGGAGGAGAAAATTATTCTGAACCGAAACATTCACTGTTCTTTTCCAGAATTTTCAATGATGATTTGATGCAAAGTTACCCTTGCTCACTTCACTCACTTTTGATTGAATTTATTCGTTTTTACTTTTCTTTTTCATTTCGTTTTGACAGCGGAAAGCTCCTCTTCGTTAAGAGTCACTACCTTGATTTCTCTAGCTGTGTCTCCTCTTAAATGTCACATCTATTGTTATTTCATGCAACGTGTGCATAACTCCTTGATGTGATAAATTACTCTTGTTATTGAATAACTCTGTACAAGCACTAATGAAATGAAAACAAAGAGTAACCTGTATAGAAAACTTTTTTTTTTCTCACCTTGTGATAACTTTAATGCTTGAACCGTCTGAGGAAGATAGCATATATATGTATGGCAACTAAACACAGTCTTCGTGAAAATACAAATTTTGCTATCAGCCTGAAAATTCTTGAAACGGTGTACATGCAAGTTTAGTTTGATCATTGCATTTCTAATTGGAAATCAAAATGAGATTTCCCCAAATTTTAGTAAACTAGCATTTATAAGACAAGCTGTGTAAGAAAGAAAAGCTGCAACAGCTGCTTCATCCCAAGGGCGTAGGAACCGGGGGGGCTGGGGGGGCGCCAGCCCCCCAGTGAAAAATGTGGAGGGGCGGAAGTATCATTCCGCCCCCCCGCTTCGCAAGTCAGAAAACCCCTTTTTCATTTCCAAATGAGAAAAAAATTTCATTTGGAGCACCAAATTGCATCTAAGGCCAGGTGAAAATGCAAAATTATATACAAAATGGAGTGGGTGGGTTGAAGTGTGCTATATTGCACCAAATTGCATCTGAGGCCACCTGGAAATGCAAAAGATTCCAAAGGGGAGGGGGACACCCCCTCCCCTTATACCCCTCCCCCAGGCCGGCCATCAGTCTTCAGCCCCCCCACTCAAAAGTACCTTCCTACGCCACTGCTTCATCCCCTGCAGCAAGGCTGAATCGATATCAAACAAAAGAGATGCGAAGATTAAATGCACAGGATGCTATAAGCCCCCTCCCCTCTCCTCCCCTCTCCTCTCCTCCCCTCCATCCCCCTCCCCTCCTCTCCCCTCCTCTCCACTCCCCTTCCCTCCATCCCCCCTTTAGGATCCTATTTTTGACACATAACCTATACTCATTGCACATTTTGACTCACTCAGATACCAAATTATTATCATAAACTTCTTCCAGATAATACAAAATATCTGCAATTGAATCAAATCTTAACTTGATGATATTACACTACTTCACAATCCTTCAAGGCACACATGCTTGACTGGTTAGTTTGGTGGAACTAATGCGGGAGCAATTATAGACAAATTGCCGGGATCCTCTGCCGAAGCTACAGTACATAAAACACATTTGTGACTGTACCACATGTGTTTGATGGAATACGTGGAATAGATTTGTATTTATAATTCATTCGACTGTTCCCTTTTTCGTAATTGACATTTTTTTCGCTAGTACTAAATTGCATTGCCTTAAGTTATTTTGCCTCCATGAAGATTCTTGTTCCAGTTCATAGATCATATCACCTTGGTAATGTGTTAAAGCGGCGGGTATCATTATTTATAAGTCTATCAAGTTACAAAAACAGCGATTGTCATGGAAAAATGACTTTTCGGTTATGTGTTTTAGTTGCATGGTTGCTGTTTTATAATGTGGATGCGTCTGGTTTGGTCCTTCTAGATCGTTGGCGTCATTGGTAATGTGTGATGAGGCAAGGAATCTACAGGTACGCGTGTTGTGTGACAACAAGATTGTAACTGCACGATATATTTAAGATGCATTGAGACCCAGGTTGGGCCCGTTTTTGATTGGAAAATTATGAACAAAATGAAACAGAAAGAAGAGAAAAACTGTGGCTAGAATGAAAATCGAACCAGCGGCATCAGGCCTGCCCACTGCTCTGCCAACTGGGCTGTCCATCCCTTAGTTTCGTGGGGATCATATTGCTGGGGTTGGTAGTCTTGATTCTAGCCACAGATACCTTGTAGATTATGAGACCAGGGACAATCCCAGAATCATTTTGATACATAGCCCAGCTTTTTTAATGTGTATAAACATCAAAGTGAACAATGGAAAATTGACAGGGAACCATAAACAAACTGGAAAGTTTTGGCTAGAACAGCTGTATTTGTCAACCTTGTATTCTCAGGGTTACAAGGAGCTGTATCAATCTACCAACTGAGCCATCCAGCTCATAGTTGTTGATGATTCCTATGTCACCATTTCTCTTTGCTGGGGATATCAGTGAGAAATCATAGTATGTGGTATAACCTTATAGCCAGAGATCACACAACAGTTGCATAAGACCCAGAAAATGGCAGGGATGGCATTTCAAGAGTAATTGGAGTTTTATGTATCTGTACACGTAATGTTATAAAACTGGAAAGAACAATACAAAGGGCAAAGTTTCTCTGCTCCCCCTCCTCCCCCTCCCCCGTCTTGATCCTGCTTACAGATTTAAAGAGGATGCTGACGACCCTTGTAACTATCCTTGATGAATGCTCAGAAATGTACTAAAATTAGAAACCTTTGACCAAAACTTGTAGCTTATTTAAGTTGTCCTTTCCCAATAGTCATACCCAGCAAAGTTTACTTTACAGCAGTTACAAAGCATCACATTAGAGTTTTTTTTTTTCTAAGTGGAGGAATTTTTTATATCCCGTCAAGTTTTGATTCAAGTATACCTCTTTACAGCGATCTAAGTAAGTAAGTAAGTCAACTTTATTGAATCCCAGAAGGAAATTACATATCTGCGGTGATCAATACAATGAATGATACAAAATACAAAGAACATTGATACAATGAATGATACAAAATACAAAAAAACATTGATAATATACAAGAGTTATATGATTGGTAGTGTGTTTTGTCAGGACGAGCGGACCTCTGACTGACTGGGCAGTTTATGGTTAAGTGCATGGAGTTTAAATAAGAAAGATAAAGAAGACAGTTTCAAGAAATGCAAACACACCGAACAGTTGCTGCCTGCTGCTGCGTAGGCAAGCTTATTGCATAGGCCTATCTTAAACACTTGCGCAACATATTTGAACTCCTCCACCAACAATGGTATTTAATAAACCATAAACTGCCCAGTCAGTCAGAGGTCAGCTCGTCCTGACAAAACACACCACCAATCAAACCTCAGGGATAGTAGAGAGAAGGAAAAATAATTCTCCCCCCAAAAACCCTTTAGAAAAGAAAAGCATAACAAGCACAGAGGTGAACTTGAATATATACATATATCCACCTCCTCATCATCATGATGGTCCTCACACAGAGCGCCTGTACTGGAATCTGAGAAGGGCTTCCATTTGACAGTTACCTCCTACATAAATCAAATTAGGTCTTGCTTGGGAACACTTAATTGCCAGGCATGTCTTTCCACTGCTTGTTGGAGGCCAAATGCAGATTTCTAGCAGTACAGCTGCTAGCAGACCCTAGCCAGTTAGCTATCTCCGTGCGTTGTTGTCTGAGTGGGACGCTAGCTACTCACAATTGACAAGAACTGAGTCAGTAGTATTCAATGCATGCTGCTGTTGTTGTGAGGTTCTTCTAACCTGCCAGCATAACTGTAGTGAGTGAGTAGTACATGTTGGTAAGGGAGGCTTTGCCATTTGTGTTTCGCTCAGTCGTGCAAGGAATGTCCGAGCTCTGTGCAGGTTGTTCATTATTAACTTTCAAAGTTAGGACAAGGTAAGGGATTTTTGTTGAACCTGTTGTTGTATTAAAAGCTTCTTCAATTTGACAGTTCTGATGGTGTGATTCATTTTCGGTGGAAAAGAGAAAATTATGACAATAATTGCAAGGAAGTAAGAAGAATGATTGAATCTGTCCTGGAAAGTTCATAAGATTCTGTGAGATATATTTTTAACTCGGTTGGACTTGAGAGATTTTGAGCTGACGTTGTGAACACCTAGTATTCAGGTAAAGCATTGTTTGTATTTTTTTATGTATATACATTCACATATACATATAGGACATATATATATGTATACACATACGACATATATTATATATATCTATATATATACATATATATATATATATATATATATATATATATATTTATATATATATATATGTTTATATATTAATATCTATATACACACACATACATTTTTATCTTCTTTTGATCTATTTACATGCCAGCTTTTGTTATAAGTGCTGTAAATTTCTAATTAAATCTATAATAATTTAAAATAAACTTCCAAATCATTTTCTTCTTGAATTCTTATGCTTTGAAAACCAGTGTTATTGAGAACTTGAAAACCAGCTGATTATTTCCCGAAATTCTCGGATATAGGCAATGTCAAAATGAGACGGTTCAGTTATCATTTTCCATCTGAACATCGTAGATTTGTAGAGTCAACAACATTCTAAAGTGTGTTTGTAATCATCTGTGTGTTTACATATATGTTCGATTGCCAATAAATTAGATAAGTGGTTTCACTTCAACCAATGTTAGGTTTGTTGATTTCCAAGCCGCAAATTATACAAAATGACAAATGTTTGCAGTTAGAATCAATGAAACTGCTTGTTTAAATTTGCTTTCTTATATCATAAATTCACAAAATATTAAATAAGCAATGGGATGAAGCCAAAATTTATTATGACATTTATGTCGTAGAAAAATAGGAGAACAACAGTGATCAACAAAGCAACGGTACATTTATCATCAAGAAAAAGGGAAAAGATGTCTCCCTCTGTCCCATTCCCACCATCCCCCCACTACCTCCCCTCCCCAAAAAGGGGGGGTATGCTAGAGGTATGAAAGCACAGAAATTGAACTTGTCATTAGTACTGTCAGAGAGAAAAGAATTTTTAAGAAAACCTTCACATTAAAACATGTATTGAAGCAGCTTGTTTGTGTTTATGTCAATATTACGGCACAACCTCACCAGGCCTACCAACCACGAAACAGATTACAATGGATCACAAAGCACTTATTTAGACATCCTCTGAGATTGTTTAGCAATTGAATGTTATAAATTAATGAGTATATTTCATTATTATTAACAATTATTTTTGATTCAACAAAAACATTGTCACCCAGACACTACAATTATTTCTCGCATTAATCGTTTACAAACAAAAAACAACGACAAAAAGGAGATAAACAAATGTTGAGAATGTCTGATACACTTTGTTTTCTTGCTTTTGTCACAAAACCAACAGCACGAAAACATGGTGTATCAGTCATTCTCAACATTTGTTAATCTTCTTTTCAAATGAAACTTCTGTCGTCCATGGCAACATGGTTTTTGGAACTTATTAGTTAGCAAACAGAATCCACAAAATGTCCTCCCGAAGTTACAACCAAAAGGTTACTTAATTGTAGACCTTTCAACCAGCAGCATTGCATCCCTCTTTCACCATACAGTTAGAACATATGTAATGTCTGAGTGCCTTCTGATAATGCTCATATGAGTTTAAATTGTGATTAATCCTGTGGGTTTGTATGAAGGTGGTTTTAGTCATTTGGAAGGAGGTCGGTTAGGTCAAGGTTTGTGGTTTTTCAAGTTACATTGCATAGCAGTTTCTAGTTGTCTTTGTTTGATAGTCAGTGAGCTAAAGAAAGTTAAAGCCCTCTCCTCCTTGTTGAGTATGTTGTATACTACAGTACCATGGATGTTAAACTATATATACAGTAGACAGCATATTACATACTACCATGAACACATCTAGCATGTCTGTCATAGCAATATTCCATGAGACTTTGTGATGTAAGAATCTTCAGTAGGGAGGCTTCATTAAGCCACAGGTCTTTTCCTGGAAATATACTCCTTCAGAGGGCTGAATATTCTAAATTAAAATCAGCTTTTTTGGGGCAAATTTGGACAATAATTTTATAAAAAACCTATCATATTACTTCAAATAAGATTAAGAAGACATTCATTCTGGAGTTTTTGCCACCAAAGAAAAGTTATTGAGCATATATATATTTATACTTTTTGAATCCTGATTGAATCCTCCCCACACGGCCAGTCATTCATGCAGACACTGTTACCCCTTCGATATAAATCACAGGTTAATAAATGCAATGAGTAAAAATATTCAAATGAGTTTATTTATCAATCCTTGACTTATACTTCTTTATTTGAAATGAAGCATTTTTTTATTTTTTGGATCAAATACCATAAACAGAAAAATCTGAAGATCTTTTATTTCTGTAGATGTTTGAATTTAGTCAGGAATTACTGAGAAATACTCAATTAAATGGAGATTGCAATTATTGACCATGTACCAAAACCTATAAGTTTTAGCAAGTGAAGGGTAAAGGAGGGTGTAATTAGTGAATTTCATCCCATCATTCCTCAACATGTCTTTTCACATGACACTTTCTCACATTAGTATCAGCACACTAATTCTACAGTCTTTACTGTAGATACAGCATACGACATGAAACGATACGATTAAAACAGTTGAAACTGTGTACATGATATGAGAATGTTTTACACTACCTGTGATACATTACCATACTACACGATACGATGCGATGGAAAGAGACCAAATACAGTCAACTGTCAAATTATGTGTCAGACTGCCAAGTTTTCTTGGGTTGTCCAATCAAAATCATGCTATATGGAGCGCACTGAGGTAAATGCCCATTGGCATACAACATGTATCAAATTCTGCTAAGCACTCTAGTGCATGCCTGCCAACCTATGCACGCTGTACTAACGATTTGTTCCCAGTCTTTGGAGGACTATCTGATATTGCTAAGTTCAAATTCACCATGAGTTGTGGGATTAGTAAAGTAGGTCATACACCTACATCCCACACAAAACATGCACAAAGCAGTTCAATTTCATCATTCAAGTTGTAGCTGCAAACTTGCTCAATTTTCTATTTTTTTCCTCATTAATATGTATTACAAAGTTTTCAAGGATGATGGAATATTTTGTCGTATTCTCCCTCTGCACAGGACTATTTTTTCCTCGATTGTATATTGGAAGTTAAAAGTTTAGTATATATTGATCTAATTTTGATCAATTTTTTGGGAAAATCATTGAAAACAAACCCCACAAAAACATTGGATTTGGTACAGTATGTCAAGAATATGCACAGACTGAGTCAAACTATGTGTTGTCTATATAAAAAAAACATGAGATGCATTTTATGATCTGTCAGAAACATTTTTGACCTTAACACTGATAGGTTGATTTACAGGCATATTTGACATGGGAAAAATACATGCCCATAGGCTTCTAGTACATCCAGACGAAATAGTAACATAAGAAGGGAACCTGTGATAAAAGACAGTTCTTCCTATGGGGTAGTAGCATAAACTCCATAGGTCATCAGCATGGAAATGATTGCTGTGTCATGATGATACATGATTCAATAAAGAAATGATATGGAACAACGCATTGAAACTCTGCATGCCTTGATACACTGTACAGTATTGGTACTCACTGTATCTATGATAAACAACCCTTTCCAGCTAGCTGCTATGTTAGTAATGTAATGTAAGATTGCTTTTATCATTTTCCCAGTAGGTGGTGTGCTTCGATCACCGAGTTTATGAAATTCAGACTCTGTGCCAGTTCCTGGGAACTGTTGCGACTAATGAGTCATATCAATTAGCACTATTGACAGATCATGTTAAAATCGTTTTTCAAGGATTAGGATTGGTGGAGTCTTGGAGAGTGGGGGGAAGGGGGAAGGGGGGTGGGAGTGAATGGCCTGTTTAAATTCCTGTACCACTTAGTTACTTCACCCAGGTCATCACATTTCACCAACCTTAAAGGTTCATACCCCTAACATTATCAGTTTTAAACAGAAATTTGGCACTTGTCCCCCTACCCCCCCACCTACCCCCACCCCCAATTCCTGTCATCTATGTGATCCTGTGCAAGTCACTGATAGGTAGCAAGTGTTGTTAGTAAGGCATGATGAAGGAGGGATCCTTTCATTGGCGTATAATTTCCATTGACTTCATTTGTGTTTCTTTCATACTGGGACTTGGAATGATTCCCAGCTTTATTTTCTTTATTTGAGATACACCTGTACCTTGGCGTATACTTCCAATCTGTTCTTGTAGCTAGTTATGAATTAACAGTTCTAAGCAGTGTTTTGAAACTTATCCAGGAAAAGAACAATTAAAAGACACACGAGCAGGTAGTAGTGTAATTCCTGTGTTGTTGACTTCCGATCTTATAATTCCACACCGCATCTCATTCATATCCTTTGCCGTAGTTACAAGCTCCCGAGTTTAGGAATGTGAGACTGATTGTTTCTCAGAGGGGATCTTTGCAAAATGTCAGTCAGCGAAATTTGCAGGGGCAAGGAATTATCGCTTAGTTAATCAGGTAGTACATGGTCTCCGAAATGATGTTCTCTTTTCTTGGATGGCATGTTCTGTTATTTAGTAGTGGACAGTGTCTACCATTGTTTTCAAGTGAGCTGCAGTAGATATAGTTGCTGTGGCAACAATATATATTTAACTGTGTAGTCCATAGCCAGCCAATTCTGATTGTACAAATGATAGCATGCGTAACGAAGCGATAAGGACACAATTAATTTATGAAGTGGAACTCATGATTAAGCCAGCAGATTTTTTTACTGGATATTTATGAGGGAGGGAAGCATTGTAATAGATTGACAAAAGTGTAGTGTTGCATGTTCCAACAGATACACAGTACTTATGTACAGTAAGCAACTTACTTTGAACTTCTTGCGACATATCACTGTTTGCGGTGAATTTAGTTGGGTTCCGATTCTAGATCACAGTTGGTGTATTGTTTGTTGAATAATTAGTACTGCTTAGATGTTGGAAATTTTACTTGACAAAATGTGCAAGAAAACAACTCTATCAAAATGATCAGAGAGGACTAAACATGCTAAGATTGTATGTCAAGTTTGTTTTAGTTTTGAGCTGTGTCTTTATCCAAGATGTATTTACTAAAGGCTACCATTTTGATTGAGGAAGTAAACACAATATAGCAACATCTCACATACATGTCAGGAATAGTGCATGTGTTTGAAGCTCACATATCAATTTAATTTGTACTAATATGTCTATCAAAGTTTTAGGATTTAGTCCCTGTGTACAAAAACTGACAAAATCTTCCGTAATTTTCAGTAAATTTTACCATTTTACATAATCTGTCTTTGAAAACAAAATTTAACTACTTTGTAGCTTTGTAAAATTATATGCTGAAATTCTAGCAGAGATAGAAGTTCATTCTTTTCTGTGAATGAAAGACAAAGAATAAAATGACTCATTAGTTTTGACATAAATTATGACGTACATGTCTTAATTGTTGCAGCAGGAAGCTACTGTACAAACTTATTACAACTATGTACCAGCTCAAATTATTTATGATATTTTTTTGGATCTATATTATAGTCAGAGATATATATGTTACAGTCATGTATCAAAAAGAACACATGAACCATATAACCTACTTTCAAATTTGTTCTCAATTGTCATATACATCCCCGATCCCGAGTTTGAGTCACTCCAAGATTAATGTATGTGTCATTACAGAGTTGTTGACAATTGACAATTTGTAATCATGGACGTTAAATATGAATGTAAGAGACTGACTTCGGTCAGCTTGCGGCTTTGATAAGCCAATGAGGCTTCTTCGCGAGTTCCTGCTTGCAGGAGGATCTAAAATACATACATACATATACTGTATGGTAACATGGATGTTGTTCTTCTCAAGGAATGTTTTATTTTAGTTTCCATCCAGACCACCATTCTTCAATTGAAAACAGTCCACTAGATCAAATTGATTCAGAATAGAACTAAACCTCACAGCCCACTATTCAAAATGAATCAGACCATATAGGTAAACATAGTGTGGTGATCAATCAGTACAGATTAGCTAACTAGTAATCAAATCTAGCTAATTTTTGGTAAAAGTTCAAATGCCAGCTTTGTAACAACATGGAGCTATAACAACATGCTATTTACTAAGTAGCTTGTTGTTACAAACCTGGCATTTGAACTTTTACCAACAATTTGCTTTATTTTATCTAACTTTTATACAACAGTTCATAGTCACCACTTTGTTTTGAAAATCCTGTAAAGTAATAGTGTGACCTCGTAGGTTGATCCATCAGGTAAGTCAAGTACAAAGGTGTCCTTTCACATAACAGGTTTAGTGACACCCTGAATGGCATTGAAGCTGATCCAACCACCTTTTATCAAGAATCCATTCAAGCCTTTTATCTTCGGAACAAAATCAAAAGCGGGTTTTGTTTTGGTCCTTTGTGTCGTTTCTAATGAAAGATCTGTTTTGGTAGTTGTTCCCTCAGTAAACTTTGTAGATACAACCGCTATTATCTGTACCCTGGAACCTTAAAGCAGCTATTTGAGTTGAAATAATTGGTCAGTATTCAAAGCTTGTCCATTCGAAAACCCTACGGTATATAACAAAGTAAGTCATTAGTTTGGCTAGTCAAGTTTCATTGCGAGTAGTGAATAAAAAAATCGAAAAATTGTGAAATTAAAAAAAAAAAATTCTTGTACGTGTTTGACACAATCGTGAAAAGCAGTGTAAAGCCGATGGAATGTAGAGGATCGGAGCAAATTCATTATTTATACTCAAACAATTTGATTTATTTGATTAAAGAATCCACAAGGATGTCTCAGTTAGGTTATCTGTGACTGTAATCTCATTTTAAGAACAATGTATGCATTTGTAAAAATTTCCGACCAAAGTAAAAAGCTGCTTTAAGTTACCGAGAGTGAAAATGTTACAAGTTCAAAGTGCTGTGAACCTAACTTCCTCTGCACAGTGACATGAGCTAATTAAGTAATTAAAAGAATTCACCATGTGCATCAAATTTGTCATTTACCAGTACACTGTTTCTGTTATACTAGTACTGTAAACAAACATGCGTGCATATATATATTGAAAACTTCATCGTTACATTTCTGTGTAGACTAAAATAGTCATTTGTATTGCAAAATTCTGTTATACATTCCTCCTTGACAAAGAACTTGAAAACCAGTCAATATTTGCATCATGGTTAACATGATTTTTCTCTGCTTTGCTGGGGAGAGGGGAGGGAGGGGGAGGGAGGGGGAGAGCTAAAGGACCAGTTGACGGTGGCACATTGAAAGAATCTAGCGGTTTTTGCTATCGTTGCTATTTGGTTAGTATTATAAAAAGGGGATATCAATTCCACGCTGTTTTGTTTCTTGAAAGAAGTAATATAATGTGATGAATGACATCTGTTGCTGACTTTTCAGTTTCAAATTCGGCTCATTCTTAAGGGTGTTTATAGGGATCTGATGGTATCACTTCATGTACGCACATTATATGTACTGTAATGCGTGCACAGCACACTGTGTAAGATACAGTACCTTAATGCATACATGTGCAGAATATTTGATGTTGTTGACAATATTAGACAAATGTGTGGTCATTTGTAGGTTACTCTTTGCTTCAGTCAATCTTTACCGCGTTTCCCTCACTGTACCTCTCCCCTCTCCTTGCCATCCCATCTATAACCTATTCTTAGTACGGATACGTACTGAGAATTTTAACAACCCTGATGACTTTAATCGTGTCCAGAATGTTGTAAGGATCTATATATGTTCAAATGGCCGAGCTTCCTGTTTACAAACTAGAATTTTGTTTTTTCCATTTTGTGGAATTGAATTTCTAGCGCTGCAGTCATACTGTATATATCTATCAGGTGTAACTTGTCAACATCCTCGCTGATTAAAGGATCAATTGATGCCGAGGAGGATGGAATTTGGTTCTGTAAATGAATTTGCAGGAAAAAGTATCACGTTTCCCTGGCGGGAAGTTAGGAGTAACGTTACCCTTTAGATCCCAGCCTGTTGTTTTATTTAAAGCCTAGAAGAATGGTGTGGCATAGAATTGTGACACTGGCAGGTGTCTTAAATTGAGTTAGCAGCCACGGTGACCCGCTTGTCTTGGGGGCCTCAACCAAACCTAATGTAGGTGTTTGACATGGGGTGCATCAAATATGTCCTTCAGCTGTGTACATGTTAAACTATATCTACAGTATCATAGCTTGTCACGTCTGCTCACCAATAGCAAGATCAAAATTAAAACCTGTCTACCTAATAAACGTAATCCTGTATAATTTACCCATATTCCTTGTAATTCTGTATAATTTACCCACATTCCATGTAATTCTGTATAATTTACCCACAATCCACGTAATTCTGTATAATTTACCCACATTCCATGTAATTCTGTATAATTTTACCCACATTCCATGTAATTCTGTATAATTTACCCACATTCCATGTAATTCTGTGTAATTTACCCACATTCCATGTAATTCTGTATAATTTACCCACATTCCATGTAATTCTGTATAATTTACCCACATTCCATGTAATTCTGTATAATTTACCCACATTCCATGTAATTCTGTATAATTTTACCCACATTCCATGTTATTCTGTATAATTTTACCCACATTCCATGTTATTCTGTATAATTTACCCACATTCCACGTAGTTCTGTATAATTTACCCACATTCCATGTAATTCTGTATAATTTACCCACATTCCATGTAATTCTGTACAATGTCGGTAGGAGATTTCTCTGCCAAGGTTTTCTCCTCTTTCTGTACAACGTTATACAGGACAATGTTGTCCTCACCATATTAAGCACGTCTCTGTGTTGATGTATGTATGAAAAGCTAACGAACGTCTCAAGGATGTAAAAATCTAGCTCTGTTATATCATGTATATGTCTACAAGTTTTCCATTCTTTAACTTCGTAGCAGTTTTTGCACTATGTGGCAAGAAAAACCTTACATTGCAAAATGCAAAATGCAAATTCAAATGTACATGTGCTTGAAGATTCCGAACAATTTTTCCTTCAGCGAGAGAAAAGATTATAGCAGAGCTTTAAAAAAGCTGTGTTTTACATTTGGTTTTAAGTTTGGCATCATATTGACCAATCTATGTAATCTTAACGCTCTATTTAGATGTAATATACATCCTTTAATCTGATTCTTGATATGGTACAACAACCATTTGGATGCATCCTAATTTTACTTTGTGCATCTTTGATTAGCAACTTAATCCAGTACAGACTCATTTTCTCCCTCACAAAGGTTGATGTTTTCCTCTGTTTTCATGTATAAACCGAACGTTTGCAAATTTTTGGAACTTTCTTGATAAGGGTTTTAGATAGACTTTAGAAATGATGTTTCTATTTCCCTATCTGTTGTGTGTTTCTGTATGGGACAAATGGGGGGGGGGAAAGGGGTGGGATTGAATTGAATCATTTCGGGTATGTTATCGTTCGTGGGACTACAGTACAATACCAACAGATTGTAGAAACTTCAAGGCAGACTGCACCTTGAAATCATTCGTAATTGTGATCGTTTCCCCCTTCTCTTTTGCTATTCCGCAGGCAGTTTTAAATCGAAGGGATCCCGTGTAGAGCGAAGCTGGCTACGCAACAGATCAGTGGCCATTTGACAGCGGGACACCCTTGCTTCACCGCCAACATTCCGCACCAACACCTAACCACGATGATGTCGTCCGTTGACGACAATCATGTCCAGCTGGCTGCTGGGGATGGGCCAAATGTTACGTTAACGATGCGGCTCCTCATGCAGGGAAAGGTATGTGCAACATCCCAATTGGGGTTGTTACATTGTAATGTTTACTTTCCTCTCTGATTCCAAGATGTTTGAAACGTTGCTTCCTGTGACGAAGATGCCACGGGCACAGCATGATCAGTGTGAACGGTTAATATTGATTGAGGATGATATAAAGTTGGCATAAAAGAAAACCTATCATGCTCATTAGTATTTAACAATAGCTCATGCGGTTCTGTAATTTGGGAAAGAATTACACCAAATGATAAAATTATTGCTTTAATGGACAGTTGGATTTGAAGATGTAACGACTTGAAGCAAATGTTTGTTTTGTAGCTGATACTTGTGATAAACAATGTATACAAGATGCAGCTTATATGGGTTTGTTAAGCGAAAACACCTCATATTGTAACGCTAAATTGAAGGAAGGAAAAAGGTCAGAATCTCCAGTTGTTGAAATTGCCCACTTTCTCTCACATTTAGTAAGTTTTCTCTTTAACATCATAATAAGTTTGTAATTCCACAGTATAATTGAAACAGTATCATGCAGCATCTGTGCAAACACTACTGCATGTAAATTTAGTAATGTTGGGTCGTATCATGTTCAATGCGGCTTAATTCCTCAATGGCGAAAATACGCCCCTCTAACTTTTATCCCATAAAGATGGAAATGATAAATTCTGATGCTAAACAATTAAGTCACAAGATAGTGTACCCGACTGGTGGTTTTGCCTCCCAGTATGGCAGGCAATCTCGTGATTAATACAGTCTTTGAATGTGAGCTCTTCAAATTCAGTATCATCCGTAATAAATGGTTTCAGCTATGAAATCCAACCCATCCCATCGCAGTATTTTCCTTTGGAAATGTCAAGATTGCAGTGTGTCGTATTTCATAAGATTTATGCCTTGTTTTTTCTTTTCTGTTCTTCTTTGATATTTGCAGGAGGTTGGAAGCATAATAGGAAGGGTAAGTTACAGCTCATTACACATCCATTACAATTTCACTACGGTTACCAATGAGTAATGTCGTTACCAGAAAAGAGAGAGAGTTATCTGCCAAAACTTTGAGATGGCAATCATTTGCACGTGCATGGATCTTGGTGTCTGTTAACAGCTTACTGAATGCATATATATATATATATTTATATTTATATACATAAACCCACCATAAAGGCATTTGCACACTGGTAGAAAATGTTGTCTTAAAAGGATTGTCTGGTGGCCCAAAAAAGTTACCTTAAAAAATAGTAAATAATTTTCCAAACATGTTGTCAAAGTATGAGAACGCTAATGTTGCGTTTGACAGAGAAACGATTTTTTAATCGTTATAGATAGACATTTCAAATATGTTTTGAACAGTACAATACGTGACGTCAGCTCTGCCATAGCAGATTGCGTCATAACCCACCCTCCGCACAGTACCTATACGGTAATCACAACAAAAACAGCGTTTGTATACAGATAAATTTCTTCCTTAATTTCCGGTGAAATTTCTTAAAAATTAGATATGTTTTCGAAAACTCCTTAAGCCGCCATGTACTTGATCGGTGGTTCCGTGGTCTTTGTGAAACACAAGGTAAATTTTAACAGCAGACTCTGAGTTGTTCAGGCTATACATCGCGCTGTCCAGCTCCAACGCGAAAAATGTTCGCATGTAGGCTATACTCAAACGTTGACAATCGGACAGTTCTGCGAAGCCTAAGCTTCCCAGTGCTACATTCTGCTCTGACAACGATTCGGTAAATTTCTTCAATAATTTCCGGTGAAATTTCTTATAAATTAGATATGATTTAAAAAACTCCTTAAGCCGCCATATATGTAGTAGATCGGTGGTTTCGTGGTCTTTGTGTAACACAAGATAAGTTTTAACAGCAGGCTCTTGGTTGTTTATACATCGCGGTATCCAGCTCCAGCGCGAAGGATGTTCGCGTGTATAGGCTACTGTAACGTTTACAATCGGACAGTTCTGCGATGACATCGATTCCGCCAAGTTTCATCTTTCGGTTTAACGAGTACTTTACAAGTTTCCTTTTACTGTTAATTTGATCCGTGAATTTTATTTCAGCGATTTCGAAGAACAGTTAATGAAATGTGGTTTGAGTGTGAGTGCACTATGTGTACCGCTATACAAGTACACCAACTGAGCATCGTAGTATATACGTTCGCGAGTATGTACGTTATATATATGAGGCAATCCAATGTGTTTACACGTGAGTTTATTTGCTGCGGAATTGGGAGTGCTAACTTCAAGTCGCCTGTTTTGCCTATCTGCAAGCACTACGTCAATCACCATATTGAAGCGTTCGAACAAACGGTACTTTTGGTGAGAAACTGGTGAATTTGAAAACCAGATTTCTACAAGACAAAAACGTCGAATGGGGACAATTTTTACATGGTTAGAAAGAGAAAAATAATAACTACAAGGACAATGTATCAAAATCTTCCACCAGACAATTCCTTTAAAGTATTTACCAAGAAATTTGGATATTTTTTGCAAAGGTTTAAAGTTCATTAGCCCCCTCCCCCCCCCCCCCCCCCCCAATGTATTTAAGCCCCAAATGATAGTATTGCCAAAAGTTGCTTGATGTTTGCAAAATATTTTCCCAGATGGTTCTGCATGTCTCCAAATAACGTCGAAACATAGAGGAATGTTTCACTGAGGGAAAGGTAATATGAAGGCGGTAGTAAAAATACTTGCTGCAGTTGGATCATGATTGAAAATTATTTGACTTTTGTAGTGTTATTTGGGGTCAATACTGATGAGCTACTTGTCTGCGCTCTGACCCAGCCAATACCTAATAATTAGACATAGTTGGATAACTCACAATCATAACAAAGCTCTCTTTGTTCAGGTTCATCATCCTGGGTGCAATTAGTTCACTGGATTATTCTCACAGAGTATACTTTTCGAAGACCTTGTGTTTCTTTTGTTGAATTCACTCCTCACTTCCCTGTCTTTTCACAACAATTGCACTATGGCTCGCCCATGTCTAGAGTACTTGGTTTTTGGCACTACAGTTGAATATTGCATCCACAGATCATAGGGAATTGCTTTCACAAAATGACCGAGAGAGATCTAATATGGCCCTTTCATGTCTGCAAAGTTGGAGAACTAGAATGTTATGTGAAATTAATGATCTGATGTCACAAATTATAGGAAGTCTTTGTTTGTCTAGCCCCAGGTCCTTGTATGTCTAGCTCCTCTGGTGTGCCATGAATAACCAAAGCTGAGAAATCAAACCCATCATCTTAACCATATATAGAGGTACAGTTGCTTGTGATTATCAACATCTCCCATCCCCCTCCCTCTGCCCAAAACAACTTAGATTCTTGTAAATATTGAATCACATTATGTCTGGTTAAATTGCATATGACTAGTTAGAATGCAGACCCAAGGCCTACAATCAACTCAAAATATACATTAGCTTCAAGGAAACATAATAAAGTGACAATATTTATTATGTATGCACAAGTAGTTAAAAATTTAAAAGGCCATTTGTATCATTAGATACAGGTAATTTGAAATGAAATATCAACTAAAAGAAAAAAAACAAATGCATTGAATTGATTTAATACCAAGGAATACCTTAATAGAAAGAGAATAAACTGACTTTCGCAAAAACAATAAAATACTTAACGTTGAAAGGCCCCGAATGTTTGAAGGCTAGATGTATGTTGACGACAATAGGAAGTAATTTAGCATAAGTTATTAGGTTAAGTTTTGCTTTAGCCTTACTCAAGATTTTGGAAGCAAGGTCTTAAACATACTATGCATGTGTAATATGTAACTGTTTGTTGGCTAAGGCAGCAAGAAAAAACAAATGTGTTTGAGATGTGTATCTACCATCTTTTTACCGACACCAAAAAGTTGAAGACCATCATAATGTTGCAAAAATAATCCCCAAGTTAGGTCTTGGATGTGAAAGTACAATTGAAGTTAGTTACTGCTCAATTGCACGTTCTCAATGGTTATTTTCAATTTTAATTAAGACCTATTTTCAGTTTTACTTATGACACTTGCTGCCAAAAAAATCATACATACCTAGGCTGTGTCCAGCGTTAGGGCATGTAATTTAGTTAATTTTTGCAATTCCTTTGCAAAAATCTGCCTAATTTTATTACCTTTTTCGTGCATTTCTTATGACCCGGGTAATTTGATATATTTTATGAGGTACTTTTCCCTCTCCTTTTACCTCTCCTTCATTTGTATAAATTTGTTACCGCCAGACTGTGTGGCAAAATTCAAAATACAGCTATAATTATGGTGAAACAGAGACACTATATACACACACTGCCAGGAGCTTCCATTTATGAGTCATCATCTTGCATTAATTTAGAGGCCCTTTGTTGTGACGTTTTGCATTGCCCCTGTCACAGAAACAGAGCAAACTAGGTTGATTGTTGCATTGGAGATCGAAAAGATAGGAATTCCATAGCAGTTTGGCTGATCTATTTTACAAGCATCTCAACCTACCCCAAGTTTGTTTTGCTTTTTGAAAGGGAAGATAGGTCTGACATAGAACATATCTTAGATATGCGCACTGTTACGTAGACACCACAACAACCGT
Source organism: Apostichopus japonicus (assembly GCF_037975245.1). Classification (NCBI taxonomy): domain Eukaryota; kingdom Metazoa; phylum Echinodermata; class Holothuroidea; order Aspidochirotida; family Stichopodidae; genus Apostichopus; species Apostichopus japonicus. The sequence goes on from NC_092564.1 coordinate 16,131,390, forward strand.
CATATATTGGAAAAGCTACTTCATGGATTGATCTATGTGTGTGAAGTGATGCTCGATTCTTTCACTAGTGACGTACACTGTTATGGTTACCAGGATTTTAGTTTGAGTTCAGCACATCAGAGCCCCAGTCCCTGTCCAAGACGTTGGCATCTTAGTCCCAGTGCCCTTACAAGTGGCCACTGGCCCACCTGTAAATATGATCGACATTTGGAAGTTAAAATGATCCAAGTTTGGAATTTATGCAGGTAGAAATCCCTGCTGAAACAGATAACATTTTAGAAGTACACACTGTCATGAGCTGGTTGTTAAGTTTTATTTGATAGACTGTGTTTGGTTACCATGTCGTATTATATACTCATTTAATCATGACATTGATGAATCTAGCATCATGTTTAAGCATGACATTGATGAATCTAGCATCATGCATGCTTTCTAAATTCAGCGATGTAATACCTACCCACATTCATGTATCGGTAGCTGCCAATTCGGTTTTTAAATTTTTAAGAATATCCATTGCCTGTAAAGTTAACCACCATCCCAGAGTTCCGATGCCATCCCAACAATGAAACATCTTTGGATAGTATGGCAGTAGTCAGCTGCATGCTCTGATTACATAAGAATAGCATATATATATATATATGACGGTTGCTTGTTACATTTAAATAATGCTAGTCAATGGTGCAGGGTCAACAAGGAACAGAACAGGGAAAAATGTCGTTTACTTTGTTAGCTTGTCAATTACTGTACATCAAGTAAAGTATAAAATCTCGGCCATTTTCAAAATTATAAGTCTGACACAACAGGTAGACACATTAAAGCAGAGAATTGGAAGATATGATACATTCCGTAAGATTAATTAGGAAATTAATTATTAGGTCTGACATCTGCAGAGCTTTAATATTCTATCTTGTTGTTTTCTTTTTCTTTTTGTTCTACGGCAATTAAGCCACTTTTAAACAGTAGCATCCTTTTGTCTGGTTATGATTTTTGTTACTTAAATAACTCAAGAGTTGGGTTACATAGAAATGTATTGTAACAGCTTCCTGTTATTACATGATTCAAGAGAAAAGTCTTTGGGAGTGAACTATACCCCCCTCCGCCCCCACCCCTAGTCTGTCCTGAATCTGATGGTTTACAAACAATTTGAGAGATATTAAAGCTAATGTAGATAGGTATTTCATCATGTCTCCCAGTATCATAGATTTAATGTTTTAAAACTACCTGATTCCTGTATGGAATTTGACATACATTAAACATATGTAATAAACTACTACATTTAAACTACCAGCATTTTGGATTGGTGATTTACTTGTACCTCAACATCATGTTGCTTATTTTGTTGTCATATCTGCTTAGGTGAACAATTATTCTACAGGAAAAATGACAAAAGTGATACCAACCGGCATCAATTTCAGTGATAATTTTTTTTTTTTTTCAATAATATTTTACTAAATTGTAGCTCTCTGATCGCTTCCATTCATATACTGAGAGGATCCTCTCTATAAATACAAACATGTTTTACAGCTTGCTCGGGTGGTCTCCTGCTCTGAGATCCGTCTAATACTTCACCCGATACCGAGTATTTTATTCACTCCCAGACACTTACATTTCTAACACTGCAGGTACTTGTTACTCTCTGGCTCGCCTGTCGCGAGCTTTAACATGTAAGCAGCGTCTGTTTTCACGCGGGGAGGCATCACAGTCCTTGTCAGTCGTTCTATGTAAGCTCTCTCTCTCTGCCAAGCGAAGATTGAAAATGTGAGCTGCGGTTTTTGGAGAATCTTACTGCTCGGCTATTATTGTCGGCTGTGCAGGCATGTATTACACATCACACTAAAGTGATTGCTTCTCACACCTTAAGCATATGACTCCAAATTAAACTCCAACCGGTATATATATAGTTTTGAGTGGCTCGGGATTTACAGGCATAGATCATTGGATTTATTAGCCCCGGAGCTGGTTTTTGGGATTAATTTCGTGGCGACTAGAGGGAAAAGAAGGGAGAATGTAAGGAAATGCTAAGTGGTCCTGAAAAAAAATGTAAACATGTATTGCATTAGGGAAGCTAGTTTGCTCGTTTCGTTATCTCTCTTATCGTTACTGATTGCTAAGAGACGTAAAAAGATGGAGTTAGGAATGAAAATCGTCAGAAAATTTCCGGAAACAAATGTCAAAGGTTTCGGGTCAATTTGCTACTTTTCCTGCAGTCAGTCAGTCAGTCAGTCAGTCGGTCATTAAAATGATTGTATTGATAAATAGTATCATGGTTTCTAAAGGTTTGTACTAGGGAGGATTTTAGAATTCAGTAATGTGAGCAAACAAATTTAAATGTGTCATGATGGAAGTGACAAGTAGAAAGCAAAAATGAAAAAGAAAGAAAGAGACCAGTGGGGGGGGGGGTGGGGGGGCACAACAGGGTAGAAATTCAGTCAGATTTCACATTGACATCTCATGCATGGCAGAAAGTGTTGAATTTGAAATGTCTTACCCAGGGGCATGGGTTTGAAAAATGCAGTGATTTGAATTCTGGACCTTATTTTCCCAACTGTTGATATTGACAGTGTATCTTAAGGGTCTTAGAACACAGGTGTTAACTTCATTTCCTTTGGATGCTTCATTAGTCAGTTCGATACAACTTTTGTTTTTCTTACAACCTCTCCGCAGCCTCTTTGGAAAGGCGGGGGGGGGGGGGAGAGAGGGTGAGTGGTTAATTAATGAATTGAAATAGACAGATGACAACAGGTCATTCTACTAGTCTCATGTGACCTCCTTTTTTATGGTACATGGTATTGATTAGAAATTTTGGGTTCTGTTTTTATGTTTTCTTTAGTTTCCTTCGATAGTCTATTTTTGTCATACTTTAGGAAATATATTTTCTCTCTCTCTCTCTCTTTATTAACTAGAAGATGAATCGGGATTTTCCCTCTTGCAATAAAACTAATCCTAAATGAAAGATGCCAATCTTCTTCACTCTGCGGGTTGTTTGATATTTTTGTTCAAATGAAATAAATGGGATCGTCTTTCTACAGCAATAATTAAAAGGTTCATCGTACTAATACCCCTATCAGACAATTGTTTTTGTTTTTGTCATAAGCAGTTATAGAGCTAAAACAGATCTTTTCCGTTAACTTTGGTTACATCTTTGATATCTCTGTTGATATGAAAATCCCTTACCAAATTGCAGTTCATTAATAGCTTCATGACTTTAATTATGAAGATATATAGCAAAAGAGAAAAACTTTCACAATAAAGTTTTCCGATTTACATTTCTCCCTGTTTTTGTTATTCAGGTAGATTACCAAAAGAAAGTGGTCTGGGCAATAAAAATAAATGTTTTAAAGATGGATATAAGTATTAATTAATTCACTTACTAATTTATCTTGCAAACAAACAAAAACTTTGTCAGATATGGTTTTGCAATCTTATGTATGAGCAATGTACTTAGCCAGCTTACAAAAGTTACCACCATGATAATGCCTCCTGTCAAATCGTATATGCCACGTGAGGTTAACAACCTCTTATCTTAATCGTGTTACGGTGATGCTTAAAGAGATCGGAAGGAACTTCTCTCCTATTTTACAGTTGAATATAATTCTGCAAGAAATGGGTAGGGGTAGGTAGAGCAAGGGGTGTATGTGGAGAGGTGGAAGTTTGGAGGCAGTGTAGAATATATACAATTTTTGACTGATTTCCCTTTGTTTAATAATGATACAATCCTTCTTGAAGCAACCTGTCTTATTTTACATATTATTGGGTCCACATATGATTTGCATTATGCCGATAAAGAAATACAATATCCTTTCTCATCAATTTGATGACAATCAGGGAAATCGTTAATGTTTGATATTGTTAATTTGTCTTACCTACTGATTGGTACTTGATGGACAAACAAAAGTTTCCTCTTAACTCTTTGTGTGTGCCAATTGACCAAAACTATAGTTCATTGGTCAAGAAGCTGTATTTTAGAATTTTAAATTAAATGACAGTCATTATCCATTCATCTTTGGCAACATCTGTCTGGTTTATGCAAGGGTTTGTATCTGTGGTCCTCTCTCATAAATATTCATAAGATTAGTAAAAAGTCAACCCTAGAAGTTCTCCTGTACTTTTAAGAATGGACTACAAAATGGATTGTGGCTCGTCTGAATGAAGCATGACTGTATTGTAGGTATGTGTGTACTGTATACGTTTTTTTTTGGGGGGGGGATACTTTAATTTGTGATAACTCACTAATCTATCCCTTCCGATACTTTGATTTGTGGGGTAACTTAATAATCTACCCCTACGTATTCAAAGCTCTTGCTTGTTCCTCCTCATTGAAGTCTGTCAAATTGTCCATCTTCTTATTTCTAAGCTATCAGTGTTTCTTCTCCCAGACCCCCGTCCTCTCAAACACATTGTACACACTAAAGGGGGGGGGTGGGGGATGGGAGAAATTCATTTAATCAAGTTGGTTTCACTCCTTAGGCTATTTTTCTTTTTTTTGGTACTCACCGTCGAGTGGTGTTGTGTCCGTAAAATGGTGTCTCTCTCTTTCGATCTGTCCCTCTGGGAATTTAAAACTCTCCTACCCTTAGGTATGAAGTTCCCCCCAGCGGCAATCGACCCACAAAAAAAGAAATTCATCAAGTTCCATTTGCCCTTAAGGGAAAGAGAATGGATACAGAGCAAGTAGGGCAAGTTGTCTAAAATTTGCACTTCATTAAAATCCCTGTTTCGCTGCTGAGTGGATGCTACTGTAATCAAATTGGATGCATCTCTCTGTCCATCCATTGACCCATATATAATCGAGGCATTATCCGCCTCGTATAAAGTGCTCTCGTTCTCTTTTCATTGCAAGTATTTTCTCTCCCCCCCCACTTTTGATTGTCTTTTTTGTCTATTTTTATTATTACCATTGTTCTCTATTGTTGTGACAATGTACTGTGGTAATGTGTGCCAGAAGGCTGCATGGCAAGGCGGTGCATTACTGTTCCCGTTTCTTCGTTATCTATAGAATTTCGCTCACGAGTGGTATAAAGTGCTATCGTAGAAACCTTAACCAAAATCACGTAAGGAAATGCACGTACACACATTTCTCCCTGCAGAGGAATGAGAGGGAAAGGCAGCACAGGATGGTTATAGTTCAAGTGATTTATATCTAAAAATTCAACGAGCGCATCGTCATCGTCGTCGTACACTACAAAAAGTGCACGTGACATCATCCAAAGTGGTCTGGGAGGAAAATGGGGATATTTTACTTTCACTTTGTATTTCTTTAGGCCATTTTGAATTTTCAAAAGGAACGTATCAAAGTGAAATGTATCGGAAATGTATTAGGCAGAGGGAAGATGAGGGTATCTCTGGTAGGGGGGTGGGGGGGGGGGATTCTCCAAGACCTTTGTAATAATGGCATTGTAAAAAACGAGTAGAACATGCATGCCCTTATGACTATATTCATGTAGAAAGATTTGCAGCATAAAGTTGAGTCATTTTCCAACTGTTTTGTCAATTTTCGTTCTGTCAATCAGAGAAGTAGCGTTGCTTGTCATATTTTTCTCAAGGTCCTCCTAAAGCACTACACATATATATATACATATTAATGAAGATAAAACTCCAAGTTGCTGATATCACCTCTCCTATAAAATGCTGGTTCTTCACTGTTACAGCTGATATGTACAGCCTTTAAAGTACATTAGACACATACCAGATATGTTAAAGGAAAAAGTAACACATTATGTGAAATAAGTCTGATACAACTATTATTGGCTAAACAGGAACCTTAATTCAGATGGCTGTAAGTGTTAACCACATACATACTGTAGATCTCTCCCTCAGATTGAGAGGTTAAGCTGCATCCAGTTAATCCGTGAATATTATACCTCGTTAGTACTATATGGCGTAATTGTTTGGACTGCTGTAGTGTTCACAGTTTGACACAAAATGAAGTTCCATAGTGCTCAACCACTTGTCAGGAAAGAAAAAAAAGAGGTCCTGAAATATCTTTATACATCTTTAATACTTTATCGCATCAAAATTGTAAAGTAGGAAAAACATTTCAAAGAGTCTGCTATTCAATGAAAAATGATACATTTCGTGAAATATGTCGATGGGATGTAGTTTTGAATATTAAAGCGGGGTGCATTCAGATGGTGTGTTTGCTGTGTAAAGACAAAGTTAAACTTGAAAAAGTGCCTATATGGTATTGATTATTCCAGTTATGAAACCTGTAACAGAGGTGTATGAAGATAGTTTCATATATTTTATTATCTTGAATTAACCTTTTATCAGAAGCTCTGTATATAGTTGTCATGGTCATTTAGGCGATTGAGAGTAAATAAACAGTTGCTAGCAGCATTTTGGACAAGAAATGATTTTTATGACATTCAGGTATTGATATATAGAAATATGTATCTGTTTACCGAAATGAAAATTCCGGTGGAAAGTGTAGTAAGATAATTATACATTTTAATAATTGAACTCCACCCTTCCCCCTCCCCCTCCCCCTGCTTTAATTAGCCATGTACGAAAAAAAAAATGTTAAAATCATTATAATTGCTGACGGCATGACCTCATTATATTACCCAAACGATACTTTAACACTGCTGCAATCTAGTGTCGTACATTGCCGAGATACTGCAGATGTAGATCATTCTTCTCAAGTCTTTCATCGGACAAGTGCTGTATTCTGGGTATTTGAATTGGACGATGATTCGATACTAACAACCCCCTCTCTTTCTCTCTCTCCAGGGCGGGAACACAGTCAAGAAGTTCAGGGAGGAGGTAAGCAAATAATCACTTAAATTGTAACAAAGGTTCCTTTATATTCTAGTGCAGTATTTACCTTCTCTGAAGGAGAAAGTGTGCACGTTTGCTCTGAGTCTTGACTTTTAGTCTATTGAGGAAAATGCATCAGGTGATAGATTGATAGATGGGGAAAAAAAAAACTCATTATCGTAGAAAATATTCAAATTGGATGATTTATATTCATTTCATAATTAAAGTTTCCCCCTTTGAAGTAAGGGAATATGAGCCTCCAAGCATTCATAATATGTCGTGAAGATGTTAATTTTCATTAGTTTAATAGTTAGCCCAGCTTTGCCGTAAGTATGAACGTTTCCAGTATATTAAGTTACACACAGATCCTATCTTAATTTTTTACCCATAATCCATAAATTATAGAAAGGATGATGAAACTCTGAATATGAGGGAAAGAGAAAACGCATAAAGGAGAACTTTGATATTATATTTCTTTGAATACAGGATAGCCAGTGCAACAGATGCCACATTGACATTTCTTGTAGAGTCTGTTAATACTTAAGAACACATATCATACCATTGGTGCACGTATAGTCAGTAGTTGTTGTTGTTGTTGTTGGAAAAACAACTTTAGATGAAACCAGGGGTGAAAGTCAACTGTCTACTATAATAGATGAAACTAGGCTAGGAAAGTTAACTTTCTAATATTAACAAAAACAGGGTAGGATAGTCAACTGTCTACTATAATAGATAAAACTAGGCTAGGAAAGTTAACTTTCTAATATTGACAAAACCAAGGTAGGATAGTTAACTGTCTACTATAATAGATAAAACTAGGCTAGGAAAGTCAACTTTCTAATATTGACAAAAAATAGGGTAGGATAGTCAACTGTCTACTATAATAGATAAAACTAGGATAGGTAAGTTAACTTTCTAATATTGACAAAACCAGGGTAGGATAGTCAACTGTCTACTATAATAGATAAAACTAGGCTACAGTAGGAATGTTAACTTTCTAATATTGACAAAGCCAGGGTAGGATAGTCAACTGTCTACTATAATAGCTAAAACTAGGCTAGGAAAGTCAACTTTCTAATATTGACAAAACCAGGGTAGGATAGTAAACTGTCTACTATAATAGATAAAACTAGGCTAGGAAAAATTAACTTCCAATATTGACAATACCAGGGTAGGATAGTCAACTGTCTACTATAATAGATAAACCTAGGCTAGGAAAGTTAACTAATTGACAAAACCAGGGTAGGATAGTCAACTGTCTACAATAGAAAAAAACAGGATTGAAAAGTTATCTTTCTAATATATTCATACAGAAAACCATGGTGGGAAAGTCAACTGTTTAACTATGAAAAAAAAAAAGCAGGAAAATGAAAACACCAGGTTAAGGAATTACGTCAACTATCCATTACAGGCAAATACAGCAGGATAGGAAACTAGTTTTGTCAGTAAAAAAAATGGAATGAATTATCACTTATAAAACAGTGGAGTCAATTGTATTCAAATGAGACCAGTTGGCAAGTAACTTTACAGTCTGTCCTCTTTTGATTTTTGGTCAGTACTAGAAGAATAAAACCTTCTGGTTTTGGTGTTAAACGCCTCTGAACAGCCGCTTACATCATGACCTTGAGAGCTGAAGTCAGTATTTATCCCTTTCCAATTGTTTTTTGGCATGAAATTTGGAGGAAGCCAAAGCAAATAACATTGATTGATTGCACTTCAAAATGCTCCATGCAACCATCTCACTGGGGTTTCATCGATTCTAGAAAAGAACAACACTTCTGTTTTAGTGTTCACATAATAAAAAGAGACCTTGCCTTCCTGGAAAATGTTGCTCTGAGTTTTTATCTATAATTTGGCATGAGAAATGGATAAATACAGACTTAAACACTCAAGGTCATGATTTAAGTGGATGTTAAAAGGAGTTTACACCAAAGCCAGAAGGTTTTATTCTTCTAATATTGACCAAATATGAATAGAGGACAGACTATAAAGTTACCTGTGGGAGGTTGAGTTTGTTCAAAATCATCTTTCGAGCCACCCGAGGAGGAATTCTTGGATGCTATCAGGATAATGTAATTCAGATTCTGTGGTATGCATGGCTAGCCATTAGAGTGTTGGGCAAAGTAAACCACCTTATAACTTACATCGTACAAGCATTAGTGATCAGTTTTGTTTATCCAATACCACATTACTCAGCATGGACGGGAGCAACTATATTTGCAACTATATTTGTGACACTGCCGTGCAAGTTTAAATGCCAAAGTCTTTGCTTGTACTCTTTTTCTTGATGGTGAAAAGTTATTTAGAAGTTTTTGGAAGTTCCGACTTCTTCACTGGGATTCAGAATAAATGAAAGGGAGGGCGGAATATCTATACGAGGTAAATAGTACGGCTGACGTTTTATCAACCTAAACGTCAGTAGAGGATCATGGAATCAGTTGTGGGCTTTTCAAGAGTCCTATTAGGTCAAATGTGTCTCTACTTCTCTAATTTGCATATATCGTACTGATAGACACAAGTTCCATCAGTTGTGCACATCATAAAGGCTGTAACAGTGAAAGAGACATTTGTCGTTATCGTTCCTGCCAAGGATTTGATACAGAAAGTGATGTTCTTACATTATTGGTACCATCATGTCTTTCTGGTTTTAAGAACAGTTTAATATCACAAAGCAGCCAGGTGCACTTCCACTCTTTGCAAACATTAGCTATCAGTGTGTTTCCATGTCAATGAGGTAAAATATAAAGTGTCTATTACTCTAATTTATGTTATATTGCTGTGTAAAGCATTGATTAAGTTATTATCAATGTGCAGCCATTCGTAACGATAAATTCTGATATTGAACCACAAAATTAATCTCCTCCAGGCATAAATCAAAGGCACCACCCACACCAAGCTAACTAGCAAAGATAAGATATATCAGGGTAGCAGGGACACACAGCATTAGCAGAGGTGATGTGTGAATAGTGCTAAAAGTATCATGTCAGCTTTGTGCTTGTTATCTGTAGTCTGGCATAATGTTTCAATCTTGCAATTACCAAATATAAAACTAGAACTGCATTTGCCTGCAAAACACGCAGTATTGTAGTGCGCGTGGAGTGCTTGCAGTATTAGGAAGAGCTTGTAGGTTGTTCGTGGTGTTATTTTTTGGGTGGACAACACACCAGGGAGAGTAGTCATGTAGGTACCTACAAAGTGAGGGCGCTTGTGAGTGCCGTGACAGGCTCAGAACAAGTTGGCTAGCCTCTGAAAACTGCAAATGTACAGAGACTATATGAAACTTTCAGTTTCAACGTCCAGTCATGTAGGTATTGTTCACTTGCCAAGTAATGCCAATATTGTTGTGCGAACGTGCACTACAATAACAAAGTGTACTTGTAAACAAATTTACTTGTTTTACATAAAGAGGAGTGAATTAAAAGCGAGTTGGGATGGCTGGCAGCATTACACATGAATGCAGTGAAGGTGGAAAACGGTATGGTGGACCAGGATGACGCAACAATTCATTAGACAGCTAAATAGAAGGGTACAGTACACCCCAATTAAAACAAATAAGAAAATAAAAGGGATCCACAGCACTTTCACCAACAGAGGGAAGATTTTTTGAAAGTACATAGAAACATCAGGGAGATTGTTTTACCATAGAGAGAATAACAAAAAGAATAAGCAAAACAAAGAGTTTGCAAAATACTGTTGGGAGTCTGGGAGACTGATTCATTTGATTGAAAAGTTGAAAGATACCATTAGTTCTGCATAAAAGCACTCATATACAATTTTCCCAACCCCCATCTCCCTTCACCTACCACATCCCCTCCCCTTATTCCTCCTTGATCCTCTTTTCTCTAGGCTGGGCACTGTACCCTTCCCAGCAAAATTCCATCATGACAAACATCAGAAGCGAAAGGAGATTTGGTTTAATTATAATTTAAGGGCGGGCGGATAGAGGAAGATGACAATTAAACAGACTTGAAACAATAATTTTCTGTTCTACCAGCAAAATTAGTGCAATGAAAAGAAGCAAAATGATCCAACTACTTTCTATGTCATTGTCAAACATACATAGAACGATTCTGTTCTGTTCAATTGAAAGAATCTCCTCATGGTCGTTACGCACAAATGCATCTCTCAGAGAAGCAACAACGACCACGATCAAAACTTTGGCAACGCTTCGGCGGCGACAATCCAAAAGTTTCTAGAAAAAAGGTCAGACTTTGGTCTCTGCGACGAAGCAGGTCACACCTGTCCTCTCAGAGAAAATATTTCCTTTACTGTGTTGACGAATTTTCTTTCATGCCTCTGTTGTTACACCTGCCGTTATCGGTCTATTCCAGGTTCATCAAGGAATATTACGCAAATAGTCAAATAGATCAACGTCTTCATCCCGCTTCCCTGCGTATCTACGTAGACTCTTGTTTTCTCTCCATCTCTCTCTCTCTCCACCGTCTCCCGAATGTCTCACCTATCCATTAGGCCTGTAAATTTCAGCTCAATAGAAAATGGATTTCCACCACCAGAAAATTGATTTTCATCAGATTGAAAATAGAAAAGAGAGAAGATGCTGTCCCATATTAAATGCAAGTCTCATGGAGGTAATATAAAAAGGAGCTCAATATTTGCAGTGGCTCTCGCTAGGCCAACGGCTCCAATTGATTTTCCTGTCCTCATATTTATGACGGAGCTGTGAAGAAGCATGACTCTGTAACTATTTCTAATGAGTATGAAGTGGTGTGAAAAGAAAAGTTTTGAACCAAGCAAGCATTCCATCAGACTCTGGTATCGATCAGGTATCTGTTTGTGGTAGGGTTTTCGCGGTTATCAGCGGTCTTGCGAAAGCTTGCAGAGTCTTCGGCGAATGATATCCTAACATATCCGGAGAAAGTTCTTTCTCAAACGAGGAGGATATCAGCGAGAAGCCTGGTCTCACGTCATCTTCGAAACATCATCTCTTAAAGATTGTCTGTCAATCTGTCTGTCTGTCTGTCTCGTCGGATGTTGGATAAGAGAGCCGGCCCTATTAGTCCGATGTGCAAACTGTCAAAGATAATGAGATCATCTCTGAAAGTACTGTAGCATTGAATGGTGCATTTTTTTCCTGGCATAAGTTTCTGGAAACTACCCAGACTGGACACTTTATAAATTCTCAGAATTGTTACAAGAGTCATACATGAATTCAAGTGCTTCTTTGCATTTGTTTAGATTAATATTCGATACAAACAAATCCCATAACAATGAAGTGTATTATATTGACAGCTTGCAACTACGCGACAAGCAGTCTAGAAAGTCCACACAATTCCAATTATGTGTTTTGCATGTGAAGTGAATACAATATTATCAAATATGTTTGGGTGCTGAAATTTTTGTTGAAATGGTTATTAATTAGTATCTCTTAAAATAGGATTCATTTGACAAAAAAAAATAGCTGAGAATAAGTTTTAGTTTGACCAAATGCACAAATGATTTGTGTTGTTGACAGGACAAGTTTATAATTAATATCAGTTGATTATCTCAGTTTTTGGTGAAGCATCATTCAGTATGAAAAAATGTTATGATGCAGACCAATGACTACTTCTGATGTATTATCTATTCTTAGCAGTATTTTGTGTGGGTTCTGATTTCGAAGGTTAAAGAAATAAACGGATTTGGACCTCAAGAAGAAAGGTCTTACAATTCTAGGCGAACTGTGAAGTACGTAAACATCCCTTATATGGAGCGGTATTATTAGTCTGAGCTGTTAGTGACTGTAGTTTATGATCGCTCGGGGTTGAAGGATTTAGTTTAAATCATTTTTCTGTTTCAGATAAAAGAAATTAGAACCGGCCCTGGATGCTGCAGTTCTCATTTGCAACATAAATCTAGTCTACATATCAGATTGTGAGAGAATTATGATCAGAAGTTGTTAAATTTGCTGGTAAATATTGAGATAATCAGAAACAGAAATAACAAAGATAGAGTCCTCAGAGGGGGGCCACCTTTGTCATATTTTATGATGGTTTTATTATTATTATATATTTTTTTTACTGTGAAGGAATAAGGAATAAACACATGTCAGTGTGCATAGTTTAGGTTACCTTAAAAATAGAGAAATTTGTTGGAAATTAAAACATCTTGTCACTTTGTTTGATGTGTGTTTATGGGGGAGGGGGGTTGGGGGGGGCATGGGAGGGAGATCAGTCAAGCCCAGCATGAATCTAATCACAGAATCATGTGACTTTGTTCATACATATGTTTCTCAGTTCAATTCAAGAAATGCAGATTTGAACCTGTATTATTATCAGTCTTTGATAAGACAGTCGACCTATCATGGCTACGTGAAACCGCAGTATGTTAATATTAATATTCCTCGATGGGGGCACAGGGAACACTGGAATTTGATGGCGAAAACTTTGTACATGGTGCATCACTTGTTTATTGAATATTTAAGTAAATAACACCTTTTAATCAACCATGTTTCAAATGGTTGTAACTGTATTAATTTCTTTAATAGCAAGATAGAGCAGTATTCGCTAGTATTCAGTTATCTGCAAATTTTGATGTAACTTGATAATAATAATAATAATATTTAACAGTTCTTATATAGCGCAACTTACAATAAAGTCTCGCCCGCTGTACTTCACCCTGGTCATTGGTAACTTGTCACACCTACACACCAAAGTGTGCACAATTCAAACAATCTCTCCTGGGGCACCACAGTGCACCACAGCCACGTGTCCCCTGGGGGACTTCCCATAGGGTGCAGCCACAAACCGGCGCACGCAACTTTATTTACAAGTCACCTCGCAAGTCCCCATTTATACACCTGGGTGAAGAGAGACAATGGAGATAAAGTGCCTTGCCCAAGGACACAACGCAATGATCTGGCCAGGACTTGAACCTGTAATCCTTAGATCACAAGTCCACTGCCTTAACCACTTGACCACAACGCCCTCATGATCATGGGAACAATGCAGAGCTGTATCTCCCTGATGGTAGTCTGTATTCTACACACACACTATATCTTCATTGCAGTTTGACTGTTCACAAAGGACTCCATAGCTGAAATCTCTTGTCTTGCTACATTGATGATCAATATATATGATGGTATAGGCATCAGGTACCCATCATTACAGTGACCGTGTACCATGACTCATTTTCACCTATTTCAAGAACAGTGTGACCGCCATTCCTCAGCTGGTGAATACTTTTTTCAGATGGCAACAGATAAATCTCTGCATCTATATTCAGTTTCGACTAAATTTAGCAGAGAGTCCGAGAGGGCTCGACCATAGCGACGCTGCGTCCCTTTTTTTCCCTTTTTTTTTTAATCAGCCTCTGGATCATCGTTGATTAAAAGCAGTCTTTCAATTTGATTGGAACTGAGTCAACGGTCTTCTGTGATTACAATCCTCGCTCTTATTTTAATTTTTCCAGCCTTGTGTGTCTCCGTATCCTCTTGCATGGCTTGGAGTACATATCTCTATCTCTCTCACGTTCTCCTCTTCAATTACACTAAAGAACATGCGGCTGTCCTCTTTGGTTTTATGATACTTTACACGCTATTTTATCAGTTCGCCAATCGTAGGAAGTCTTAATTAGTTGATTTGGTTAAGCTGTCTCGACCCGAAATGGAAAACCATACCAGTCTTGCAATCCTAGTTCTAGTAACTATATTAAAGGCTGTTTCCTCATCCGTGGCTGTCGTTCTTCTTAAATTGAGTCGAGATCAAACAGTAATCAAATTCTTGTTTAAGGCCGAAGGTCCTAATTGACTTAAACGAACTCATATTCTAAGAGTTCATCGTAGTGATTTAAGTATTTCCATGGAAAAGGCAATATTCACTTGGACTAATTTATTCGTTACGACGGATAAGTGTTTTAGTTGCCACGCATGGATCTAGGGTGGAATGAGAGGTGTGGTGTACTTGAAGGCTGCAGCTGGGGGTGGGAGAGGCTATGTGGGAGATGTGGTGAGGGAGGATGGGTCAGAAGGGAGAATAGTGAAGATACGCAACTGAAATAATAATCATATAAATCTCGCTCCATTTAAAATTTAATCTTCATGGAGGCAAAACCATCTTGTGCATCAAATATACCAATACATGTTATAGGAAATTGATAGCTAAATGGGCACAAGCTTTCATAATGTAAACTAAAAATTTCTTGTTGAACATCATCTTACAATATAGTGCTGCATGGGATTCAATAATTTTGTCGCAACCTTGGTTTTTAGTAGTTTAGTAGCAAATTTAGAAGGCTATAGCTCTAAGATGGATATGCCAGGATGTTGCTGTTGTTGACAAAGTGTAACAAGAATGCCTTATATGTTTTTGGGAAATATTTTTGCAGGGAATGCTTTCCAATGAATGTAGTCAGATCTGCTGTAAAGTACATGTAAAATGCTATTAGGTTATTAAGATTATTAAGTCTTGACAGTGTATTTTTTCTACGGTTCAGTACACAACTTAAGCTTGTTAGAAGCCTATCATATGTCCTACCTCTTGTGGTAATTAATCGCAACTTGTCCAGTCTGTTTGCGAACGAACCACTCGGCGATGTTCAGAGACAAGAGTCCAAGTTGGAGGACCTCCTCGAGGATACTCTCATCTTCAGATTGCATTTTTTACGAAAAGAGGGAAGATGTAGAAGCGGCTAGACTCCTCCGGGTCTGACATTGATCATCCTCGGAGGATGCGAGAAGAAACGGAGGAAAACTGAGAAGACTCTCTCTCTGTTGTACATGGTCAAAAACACAAAAAAAGAAGAAAATAAATAAATACATAAAAGGAGAGGAGAGGAGAGGATAAGGAGAAGAAAATGGGAATTGATGCATTGTATAAAATATTCGCATTTAAGGGTTAAATTATGAATGGTTTTCCGTTCTAGCATTTTAACGAAGAATGTAAATACAGTGGAAGATTCATGATTCTTTGATCCAGGAAACCGTAGAAAGTAGTAAAAGTACGCTTGGAAATGATTGCTGCTGGTTTATTATTAAACCTATTCAAATCAAATAGTACATTATTATTGACAAGTGGCTGTAAGTCGTGTTGTGGCATCTGTCACGATGCGCACATCATTGAAAATGATTTGAACAAACTGCACAGTAGGCAATTCATTGGGTTTGAATAGTTTCTAAACACCAAAAGCAGGGAAATATGAAAGGACTTGGTAGGATATATACACGGTTTTTACTCACCTGAGCCTTCACATTGTACACAGACATAGCATAGATGAGGGTATACATTGTTGTAACCCACCTCAGCCTTCACATTGTACACTGATGTAGTGTACATGAGAATATGGACATGGTTGTAACCCACCTCAGCCTTCACATTGTAAACAGACTTAGCATACATGAGAATATGGACATGGTTGTAACCCACCTCAGCCTTCACATTGTACACAGACATAGCATAGATGAGGGTATACATTGTTGTAACCCACCTCAGCCTTCACATTGTACACAGACATAGCATAGATGAGGGTATACATTGTTGTAACCCACCTCAGCCTTCACATTGTACACTGACGTAGTGTACATGAGAATATAGACAAGGTTGTAACCCACCTCAGCCTTCACATTGTAAACAGACTTAGCATACATGAGGCTATAGACATGGTTGTAACCCACCTCAGCCTTCACATTGTACACTGACGTAGTGTACATGAGAATATAGACATGGTTGTAATCCACCTCAGCCTTCACATTGTACACAGACATAGCATACATGAGGCTATAGACATGGTTGTAACCCACCTCAGCCTTCACATTGTACACTGACGTAGTGTACATGAGAATATAGACATGGTTGTAACCCACCTCAGCCTTCACATTGTACACAGACATAGCATTGATAAGGGTATACATGGTTGTAACCTGGTGCCTAAGCCTTCACATTGTACACTGACGTAACATACGTGAGGTGCTTCCTCGCTTCTTTTTTTAGGAAGTCAGCTAATTCTTCATGATATAGGACTGAATTTCGTGAACAATACCATCCGTTTCTGTATATATAGTTAAACTTGCATGTAGATATGATTTAAGAGATCACATTCTTAGTTTACCAAAAAGTATTCATTTAGCTACAGACTTTCTCAGATCTAGTGTCACATGCACAAACATGAATGGAGAAAAGCATATTACCAATACAGACAGTCGGCAACACAATTAGTGTACACACCGAATGTTATAATATTAAAGCATATATAAGTACAATATGCTTAAACTGGAGACATACTGGATGGCGTAAGAGTGGTTTCATTATACAGTTCACTGGGTTTGCGAATATGCGTGAAATTTGGAGCCGCCAAAAGCCTGCAAAGATTCTGCGATTTCCATAATGCAATTTTCCAACTGACCAATGGAATATGCATTGTAAGATGTGGGAAGTTGGAAGTTCAGTTTATAATCAAGTTAAGTTTACCTAAGTTGTCTCCATGGGCTCGGTGGTCGTACCGCGAATCCACGAGCATGAATCTAGGCCTTGAACTGAGAGTGGTGAACGTTTCTATCCTGACAGAAATTAGATTAATTTTTTGAGGGACAGTAAGAAAATAAAACCTTCAAAATTTGTCCGGTGAGAGGACAACCTGTTACTAAAAACTTGCACTAGAAACAATGAGAATATGGGAAATGGTGGCATCGATATTTTCCAGTGTATAAGTAATATGTATGACACTAAATTTGTCGGGATAAAAGATATTTTTTCTGTTGAATTGAACTTACACTAACTCCTCAATTCTGAAACATCCAAATGTGTTATTGTGTGTGTGAGTGTATGTGTGTTTAAACTACCTAGATCTCTTGTAGGATTGAGAGGTGCATTGTTATCTAGTTATATGAAAATATGACATGATATTATAGTCAGAATATTTAATTAATACGTCACGTTAATTACCAATACTGGATGCTGCTCTAAAGCTTACATATATACATGTTCTGTTCGGTTCATGGTGGTCATTGATTTAAAAGTAATTCTTTTCTTGTAACTCTCTCTTTTTTTTATTCTCTCTCCTTTTCCAGAGTAAGGCCAAAATAAATATCTCAGACAGCTCATGTCCAGAAAGAATTGTTACAGTCACAGGATCCCCAGAGGCTATTCATAAAGCTTTCCAGATGATAACAGATAAATTTGAAGAGGTAAGGCAATTGAACCAGAATTTGTCACATTCCAAATCATTGATGCAATCTGCCAAAGTTTGGATCGTTAGGTGAACACAATAGAGCTATTGTTATAATCTTAGGCCTCAACTATGGCAAGTCCCATCAATGTGTCTTGCTTATGATAAGCGTGATGATGCTACCCATTCGTGATTTATGTGAAAGGCTGCAGATATCTGTTTGTTCATGGCATTGGATAAAAATAACATATATATATATATATATATATCTTAACATATATTGTGACAAAGTTGACAGACTGTGTCCATATTTTGCTGTTATCATGTATCTATTCTTTATTAAAAAATAATCATGGTTAAAATTGGGATTGAATATTTAATCCACGCTGGTTGTTTCTTCTTCGTCCATTGTGAAGCGAAATCAATAGTGCAATCTGATCAAACTCAGACCATCATAAGTTATCAAATGGCAGAATAATCAATTTTCTCTTTTTAATTTCATCCATCCTGATAATTTCTTTTTATTGTTTTGTTACACTCTGGTATCCTCTGGTCTTTCCTTCTTCCTCTTCTTCTTCCAACTTTTTATGACTCAAATGAGATTGAAAAATATTCCTTGTTTGTTTAAGGATTGTGTGAAGATATCAAAGAAGACTTAAGTCAAGTCACCAATTATATTTTTCAGCCCCTTTCCTAATGGCTATACAATACTTTGAGGGAGTTTCCATAACCTCCAATTGAGTATCCCTGCTAATATACTGTTGCAAAATTCCAGTCAATTTAGAGACTTGAAGTGAGCATTAAATTGCCCTTTGCTTAAACCGAGCTATAAATTGTACCTTAATTGCCTGATATCCATTAGCCCTGCAGGTCAGTTGGAATCACTAGAGATGGGTGCTGGTAAGGATGATCCCTTTATGATCTCATCTCAGAGATTGGTTGTAATGGTTTCTCTTTGCGGCTCCCATCTCTCTTTCCACCTCTTCCTTCCTTCCTTTCTTACTTTCTCTCACTCTCTCACAAAAAAAAGTTGAGACAGATGAGCCTACCCTGTCAAGTTCAATTTCACAGAAAGGTATGGCTGAGATTCCCCACAGTTAGTCAAATGGATAATTTAACTGACCTGAGAGACTTATAGGGGTCACATGTAGTGACCTTTCTGTTATGGTAAATTTGCTTTTAGTAGAAGTAGTAAAACATCGTATTGAATAGGAGTACTGTTTGATGGTATTGCTGTTGACTAGCTGGTAATGGGCTTTACACTGAGAGGTCCTTCTCATTTCTTTAGGGCTAGAATATGCCCATAGTAAGGTTGGATTTATACATCCAAATGTCTTCTAATGATCAAGTTTTATAACCTTTTTTCTGTGTTTTCATTGTGAGTTTTTCTAGGAGATTTATATGTATGTATATGTATGTATGTATATATATATATATATATATATACAGTATATATATATATATTAAGAATAATAAGCTTCCTTTGTCATGTTTGCAACTAAATATCTGTCTTCACACATCTTCCACCCCAGGGCAAAGAAAATATAAATTGTTTACGGTTTATTGCAAGTACTGACCCAACAGATGTTTAAGATCTTTCGAGAGAAATGTCAAAACAAATATAGCTATAGCTTTCTTTTCGTGTAAGAATCTGGGCATGCAGATTTCTTAATTATTGTCCTTTTATATATACAAGGTCATGGCATAGTTTCAACAAATTGCTTGCACATTTTCCACTTGAGAAGAAACAGATGGGTTTCTTATTGATTGCAAGGGAACCTTGCAATGGATGTAACTTTCACATGAATTCAGTGTGGAATATGGAGCAAAATTTGTGTAAATGTTTAGTTCTGAAATGTAACCTGCTGCTTACATTTTTTTGAAGTATGGTTCACGTTTCAAGAAATCGTGACCTACATATGAGACCCCATGTGAGAGGTCTTTTCAAGAAAAAGTGTCAGACATATTTTTGTGCCACCAAATCTCTCCCATCACATCTGCAGATAGAATTTGTTTCATTTTGACAGTAATTGTGACCCCCATAAGCCGAACAGCCCGCGTTGTATCAAGGAAACTATCCATATTCCCGCCCAGAGTTTCAAATAAAGAAGCCAACTAGTAAAGCATCATTGCATTGATATTTGTTCAAATTTTTCTTTTTACTATTAAAAGCCTAGATGGGAGAGCACATTCACGAGCTAATTACTGCACATTTGTTCTATTTATACAATAAAAAAAGTTTTCTTAATAATTGCTTTTTACATGAAAGTATACTATTGTGCTTACAGTATCACTGTATCTTGGATTGTGTGGGCACCAACATTTTAGTATTAAATGGATGTTATAAAATAATTCTGCAATCAACATTGCTTTAAATTTAGCCCCAAATTAATTTTTCAGTCAAATTATACCAACATAGAAATGTTTTTGGTATAAAAGTAGAAAAATTTATCTTGGGATTTTGTGGGCACCAGGATTTTAGAAAGACTGGTTCATATGCAGTGTGGGCACCAAAAGAATGTATTTATACCAGTATAGATTGTGTGGGCACTAAACTTGTAGTATAAAATGGATTTTATTATTATTCTGTATTCATAGAACATTGCTTTGAAGTAAAAAATTATTCAGTAATGTCTTAGCCGATTTGATCTTTATTTTATTATCTTATTAAAATCGGAAGCTAGGTTAAACTTATAAATTCGGTGATGTTGAGAATAAATGAGCAAACACAACCAAAACTGCTCTCAACACCTCTTTATGTGGTATGGTATATATATATACTACTCATAATACTTAAGCTGTCTTTTAACTTATTACCTCCAGAAAAAATATTCCACAAATTATACATTGACTAATGATCCCAATCAGGCAATAATGTAAGGAAGTTTTTAAATGCAAAAAGTCAAAATTGTTTAAAAATCCCTGTTTGACATTCTTCGGTGACTGATTAACCTCCTTACAAACCCTTCCCAAGTGGGGCTCTTTGGGTTATAAAGTTAAGCTGATGAGATTTTACAGGTGGAGTGTTTTACAAGGTTGAGAGGGATAACTGTGAATGGCTCCTGAATAATAATTAATCATGGCCTTCATTTCAAACACACTCTTTTGTGGAGCCTTTGCATTGACCTGCTTTCAGGACAAAAACGGGATACGTCAGCGATTCGTTTTATGACATTTATTCACCGCAAACTGAGAACATGCACCAAACAAACACATGAGATGCTTTTCAAGGGAGAACTCGTTTGTCACTTCTGGTGGAATATTAACTAAGGCATATTACTGATTGACGAATATATCAGCAATGGGGAAGAAGCAGGGAAAAAAAAGAACAAAAAAAAAAGACAAGAATGTGAGATGTGTTGTAAATCATTGAAATGACATTTCTCATTCATTTCTTTATTAATGTTGTTTATGTTTTGTTAACGTCTGGGAGCAATGAGTTACCCCTCAAGAATGCCCAAATGATCCTTGGACAAATGACAGGGGTTGAACAGTCAACCCATGTTTGGTCCTCAGAGGGGTAGACGGTAGGATGGAAGCGACTTCCATCCATGATTAGGAAAGAAAAATAGGTTTAAACGGTACATTTGTTGTGATTGCTCTGCTCAAAGCTCTGTTGATGTAGCTGAGAAAACATGTCATTTGTCTAGTGACATTTGACAAGACAGCGGTTACCAGGTCAGTCATCATCTGATGGGGGGGGGGGGGGGATAATTCTGAGCAAATAGAGGATCCCCATAATAGATCATGAGATGGAGGAGTTGTGTTAGCTTGTGATTTGAAATGTAGAAATGAAAACAGAATTAAGAAAAGTCAACATAGGATGAAGAATTTTCACTGGGTATTAAATGCTTTCTTGAACAGCCATTACATAAAGGTACTTTTTATTCCTGGGGGTGGGGTGGGGTGGGGGAGGGATGGATGTATTGTGTGTTTCATCTTATTGTGGTGTAGGAAGATAAGGGCATATGGAAAGAAGGAAAGAGTTTCATGTGAGGGAATGATGGATTGAAATTTTATTTCCTTAATCCAATGACTCAACGTGCATCTGCACCATGTTGTGTTTACAGATCTGTGACCCTATCTTTGCTTATAATATGTTAAACTTAAGACAAATGTTTTTCCCTTCCTTAAAGCTGTATTTTATGTCAAACGTTGTCATAATCTGCTGGGATACCCTTTTCAATCATTTAACAGAAAAGTAATGAGGACCGTGGAAAGAAACTTGTCAGTGTAACATTAAACTTTGCACCAGGCAGGATGACATTATAGGCAATCAATTTTCGATACAAGATCAATTGGTTATTATATTCATAGCATGATTCAAATGATTATATTAAATAGATTTCTCATAATATGGCTGTTTATTTTACTCCCCCCCTCCCCCTTATCCTTGCCATTGCACTATGGCAATTTGTGGACCTTAGTGGAGGGTTTCATTCCCGATAATACTTAAAATATTGTTAGTTACTAGTATTTCAGAACTGATTATCTGCACCGTTCAGGCATAAAAAAAAATAGCTCAAATAATAGGATGGTTGTAGCTTTCTGCTCCCCACCCCTCCCCCCCCCCCCCAAAGAAAACAGCACTGCAAACTGAGGGCATACAGCAAACAAACACATGGGATGCTTTTCATGGGGAACTCAGATGTTAATTCTGGTGGAATATTAACTAGGAATAGTGAGTACTGATTGACATATCCATCAGCACTAGGGAAGGAGAAACCATAGGACCTTAGTGGAGGGTTTTCCTTCCGAATAATATTTAAAATATTGAGTTACTAATATCTCAGAACTGATTATCTGGACCGTTCAGGCATAAAAGAGATAGCTCAAATAATACGACGGTAGTATGCTTTCTGCTCCCCCCCCCCCCCCAAAAGAAAAAAACGAAGTCAACAATTGTGTATTAGTATTTTGTGTACACTTGATCTGTCAAGGCCAGAATATGCTTTTCAGAGATTTGCTATCAACCCCTCAGGCTGTCAAGGTCGAAGCATAAATTCTTGAAAAGGAAAAGACAATCTTCCTTGAGCCATGCAAATACAATTTTCAGCAAAATTTTT
This sequence comes from Apostichopus japonicus, assembly GCF_037975245.1. Lineage (NCBI taxonomy): Eukaryota > Metazoa > Echinodermata > Holothuroidea > Aspidochirotida > Stichopodidae > Apostichopus > Apostichopus japonicus. The sequence continues at coordinate 16,154,309 of NC_092564.1, forward strand.
TTCTTGGGGGGCTTTTGTGAATATTTGGCCAAGTAATGAAACTATTCATAAATCAAAACTGTCATTTTGAACTTTGATTGCATTGAATTGTATAGATTGTGTTCTTTGGTTTTAAAGTAATTTTTTATGTACATTTTGATATGATGATGTAGTTGCTATAGTGAAGAGAGCTCGTTTAATATAGTTCGTACTGTTAGCTTCATCAGGTATCATCAATGGTGTTGATTCCAATTGACCTTTCTAGCGGGAATTCATCTTTGAAACTGGCATTTCGAATCGAATATTATGAGATCATATAATTACAAATTATGTATATCAACAACATTATTATTGTAACATATTCTACATTTAAGGAGAGATGAGGTCCCTGAAAACATGTTCAATGTACTTTCTATACAATCACCACAGGGAATGGAAAAAAAAAATGGAGATGAAGGTACACAGTATGAAGAGGGTTTTTTGCAAATGAAACAAAACGGTAGTTTAATTTGTGGGACACAAAATTTCTGCATCTACAGCTTTATTGTTGATTACTGATTTTAGAAACAGCCAGGCTGATAAAGCCTTGGACACTGAATGCTTTATAATTAAATTGAGTGGTATCCAAATTACATGTAATTATTTCTGGAAGCAGTCACACCAACTATTACAAAATTACAAAATCTTGATTAAGGTGGTACATCAGAACTTGTTGCTGTGTACCAAATGTTGTTTGGGGAAGTGGTTTGTCATTATGTATCTTGCTCTGGTCACTTAGACAATTAAATTAGCATGGTTGGGTTTTTGTACTTCCTGTATGGGAAATTCTATAAACTAATCATAGTGTCAAAATTACACATTTTATAAATAAAATCACATTGGGGGAAATGCCAACCAAAGTGTTAGTTCTACAAGTTCTTTCAGACAAGAATACCAGTATTATAGGCATGGAAAAGACAATTGCAAATGTACCGACAACCATGAAGAACCTTAACGTCTCGGAATTTGCAATTACAAAAGTTTGTCCAGACAGCAGTCGATTGATTTTACATGACTGCTGGAACATTGTCATTGTCCACTAGGAGAGAGGAGGGGAGGGGAGATACAGGGAATGAAGTACATGATACTGGTAAAGCAATAACACTTCTATCTTGGGAGAGACAAATTTGACAAGCAATGGCATCGTGGTCGGGTTTATTTCGTAATGGAGACAATTCATCAAGTTTAGATATGAGGGTAAGATTAGCCGTCCTCGAGACATTCTCAGACTCGTGTATTAGATACAGCAGCTTACTTGCACTGCCACAGTGTCACGTCAAGGTAAAATTGCTAACGACAAGCTCAAATTAGTTTTGTTAAAAAAAAATTGGAGATTGCCCCGTTGAAATATGCAAAGTTGTTACATTTTTTAAAAGAGTACATTATAGTGAAAATTTTCAGGAAATATCCTTACAAAGCAGAGCTAAAAAAGAAAGAAGAAATTGTTATGGTGACAGACTGTCTCCTGCAGAGTCCCTAGGGTAGTACATTGCCCGAAGGGTTTGAAACCAAAGAAGGGAACACGACAAGGCTAATCGGAAAAAAAATCCCGTAATATGTCGTACGCCCCTGCCTGACGAGCTGCTGTGCAGAATGCCGTCAAACGGTTTTGCCCTGGCAACCTTGCGTGATCCGATTCTGTGATTAATGCAACCAGAGGGGTAGGTTCATTTTGGTAAAATAACCCGAAAGCAATCACTGTTGTTTAGTTTAACGTCTTTGTACAGGTCTTACAGATGGATTGGAAACGATGATTTATCGTCATCTAGTTTACATGGACTGATAATGCCATCCGTACCGTTTGATGCTTTCCACCACCGATGAACGACAAAATGTAACTTTTGAAAACCAAGGGCATTGATCGGATTTAAAGTTGCATTAATTGATTAGATAAGGTCAATGAAAATAGCCATTTGTATTGTAAAGTCTGGAAATCATTGTTTTGATCCTGCATAATTTAGCTCAATCTTTTGAGTAGAGAGGGGAGTACCACAATAGGTATAGGCCTTGATGATGTGACTATGTGAAACAAAATGCTAGTACTAAGAATGCGTTGCATGGAATACGAAGCATAGTAGTTTGTTGTTTAAGTTTTAGTTGAGCGCTAGACCTTAATTTAATTGGCCACATAATTTAATAAATATGCAACAAGTCCACAATATACTGCTGGGACAGCAATGCATTCTTGATCGAAAGCTGCAATTGGTTTTGTAGAGCCTGTTCAAATTTGCCCATGAAAATTGTGACAGAATGTTTTCAACTTTCCAAAACTTTTTAATAGGCCGACAGCTACTGTTACTGTGGCACAGATATATGGGGTATAAAATATGATTAATAATTAGAACCCCACCTCAAGTAACGGATGGATATTATAGCCGAATCAGAGTTAGTTAACACATGACGTAGTACTTTAAATTAATTTGCCATTTGAAAATTTTGGTTTTTAAAGTCATTTTCTGAGACAATACATAACAGTGTTTTATCATATATTTGTATGCATTCTCCATACTGTGCTTTCACGATAATCAAAAGTCTAAGAAAATTTTTGAAAATTCTGCATATAGAGTAGACAATGTTTGATATAGTTATTGTGATGAGAAATTAATAGTAGCTGTTTTGACCAAGAGTGGCCATTTCTGTGGGCACTCTACACAGCATGCAATTTCTTTTTCAACTCCACGACCCTGACCTTTGGGATTTTTGTATGGTATACCATTAGTAATGTACTTAATAATTACAAGATGTAACTGGAAACTTGTTTTTTGTAAGATATATGACGAAATTGGTCTCTAATTTTGAATCTGTCATATTAGAGCTGTAATTGATCAGCTTAGTACCTTAATTAAGGTTTGTTAAGGAGGGCTGACTCTTAAATCATGCCAAAAGAATTTGCTCTTTTTTTCCTTTTTTTTTCTTGCATCAATATGATTTCCTTTAGGTCTCATGAGACTGAAAGTCTACAATCGTAAAAAAAATTGACGAATCTGTGAAGCTAATTTAGGAGGAGGAAAGTCATCATTTTTGGAGATAAATTCAGCATTACATGAAAAAATGATAATAGTTAAAAAAATAGTCACAAATCAGTTAGTGGTTTGTAACTTTTATGCAGCTGAATGTACCAGGAGATAAATTAGCAATCCTTGTTTATTTCCCTCCTTTGGTTCATGAAAGATAAAATCATTCAAACTTGTTTCATTTGAGACACAGAAATCATTGTCAAATTTCTTGGGAAATGACGTTTCAATTTTGAAAGTTTACATTTAGTAATTGATTCAGTATGTTTGTTGAGTTGGGGTTTTCCGTCAGTGCATGGGTTGAATATTAATCACACATGGACATTTCCATATTTTGCTTTATTTTTATTTAATTTTTTTTTCTCATATTAGTTCGATATCAATGAAGGCATGTATTTTACAAGGATGCAAATTATCATAAAAGATGTGAGAATGAGAATTATCCATAGATTGTGACACTTTTGTTTATACAAAATCAAATGAATCAGTTACAGTAGCCTATAGTCATTAACTTTATTACAAGTACAACAAATGTACAAACAAATGATTATCTCCCACACCTGTATGCACCTAGTGAACATATACACTCAAGATAGCAGAACATTTGCCATTACCCAGTAGTTACCCTCCCAGGTTGGTCACATTGCCAACATATATCTGACAAATAAATTGGATTAGAATATTGCAAAGTTACATTATCCCACACAAAATACAGTACATCTCTAATGATCACAAGAAAACTAAACAGAGGTCATGAGAAACAAGCTGAAGATTCACTGCCAAATGTCATCATTTTTACTCCGCGGATGATCGAGACGTGAAAATGACGGAAAAATTGGGCAGTAAAGATTTCTCTGTATCGTATTTCTTCATTATGATTATTTATCCTCGCTCTTGAATGTAATGCATGGTCAAAAGTGCACACTGCTGTAGATTGTTTTGGCCTCGGTACTGTCACAGGTATAAATTCTGTCTGAAAGGGCTTTATCTTGTACTGCGAGATGTACACTGTACAGCCCAGATAGCTAGCACGTCGTTGCGTACGTGCTTCATGTAATTTCTCCATTCAGCCTTTTGGAAGACGGCAACATGGGTAATTTCTGACATAGAAAGACGAGCATTTTACGTCATTATGTGAAACGACCAGATGCGACAAGCCCGTCCTGATTTGATTATATCTGCCTTTATGCATTGACTGTTGTCTATAAAGGTTAATTCTGCATCTCTCCCTAGTCTGTAGGGTATTACGCTCAGAGAGCCTGTGCTCTCGTCTTCGCCGTGTCGGGGTTTTCTTTTCCTCCTAGGAATGAAACAACCGGGCACTGCTGCATAATTTACATTTTTGACACTTATTAGTAGTGGCACCTACAGGGTTAGTTGCACTCGATGGCATTTTGATGGTTTGCATTTATTGTCAATGAAATCAATATCGTCATATGTGACATACCCACGTACTCAATGGGGCGTTGATCCTCGGAGAGCTGCAGCCGAAGAGTTCAATCGCAGAAAGGAAAGGTTCTGTGATCGCTTTACAATCAAATCTATAATTGTTTGTTTTGACTCTTGTCAAAGGAGGTCTTTGTTATGGTCCCAATTTGAAGTATATGTGAGAATATCGTCAAATGTTTCACATGCTTTAAATGCTTTTTGCTGTACGTAGTCAAGAGAGCAGGTTTCGAACGAATTACTTAAGCCAAAATACACCCCTAGCGTTTCTGCTGTATATGTCATCCAAAAACTGGCTGGCTTTGGTAACTGTGCTTTGTGCAGAATGTATGTCACTGTGACCAATATGTTTGTCTCTCTCTCCCTTACACACCGACCAGGTGAATCTACACGGGTTCAATACTGTGGCTGTTTAATATAAAATCGTTTATTTGCTTGGGTTCCAGAAAAAAAGGTTGATTTCAGATTTTTTAATATTTCATTTTCTAACTGTGTATGATATAAGTAGTTAACACATTTCCATTGACATTTCGATTCTCTATTTTTCATTTCTTTGCAGGATTTATCAAGCACAGTAACGTCCCCCACAGCCCCCAAACCTCCAGTTACGTTAAGACTTATAGTTCCAGCCAGTCAGTGTGGTTCAATTATTGGCAAAGGTGGAAAGAAAATACAAGAAATAAGAGAGGTAAGTCACATGACGTCATATTAATTCCCATAAAACTACTACATTAGTGGCAAAATGGACCAATGGTCAAGAACCGTCCGTCCATGGAAAGCTGTGGACATTATTGGGAATAATTTAAGTTAATATACACATCAAGAGTGCAAAACTCAAAAAATGTCCTGCAGTTGTAGTCACTATATCAAACTCAACATATATACTTTGTAGTCACACTATATATATGTCAAACTCAACATATATCCTGTAATTGTAGTCCCACTATATGTCAAACTCAAGAGATTGCTTTTAAGTAAGTTCCTTGAGTTTCAAGCTATGAAAACCAGTGTACTTTTTCTCATAATAATCAATTCAACTGTGTAACTATGGCAACTGAGAAAGGTCCCATATGCAAGACTGTTTGTTTTTCAACTATCAAAACTCCTTAAAAAGCGACTAGATGGAGAACAGCTTTTTTTGATTCATCACTTAGCACATCTGAGGGGAATTATAGCACTCTGGACGTGTCCGTAATGAAGAATTTATTTGACGGTGGACCAACTTTTTGTTTGTTTCTCTGTAAATCGAAGTTGTACTAAGGCAATCAGGCTATGCTAATAATATTCAAGCACTGGTCAGTGTAATATAATCAATCATGTAATACTCGGCTCAGATTTTGATCCGGCCTTGCTTTTTCTGAAATTTTGGAAGTTTTTTATCCAGATAGTAAGAGAGTCATTGCAAAGTTGCAACAACAAAAAAGAAGGAAAAATAAGTATACTTGAAATCTGTAACAGTGTTTTTTTTATTAAAAGAACAGAAATCTATTTCAAAATTCTGTTTATTACCAATATTTTTATCACAAAACTGATATTTTACTAATTTGGTTTTGCTTGCATCGTCTGGGAGAAACACTAAACAGAGGAGCATCGTACATTTCATGCCTGGTTTTAGTTGAATTTAAAGAGGGAAAAAAACAAAAAAAAACAAATAAGATGCTTAAAAGGAAAGCGATTTTGAGTGACTGGATTAACTTTTCTACGTTTCCAAAAGTAGGGAAAGGTCGGTGACTTTAGAAAATTTCAAGGAATCGTTCCTGCGGCAAATTTGTGAAATGTTTTTCTTGCGCACCGGCAGTTCTTGGCATCTTGGATAATTTACAGATGATTGTCGCTCGCAATGATCCTCGCGGAAGAAAAGACGGTATTGTAACAGTGGCTTTAGCCAAGCAGGAGCGAGTTATCCTGGGGGAAATCAGTACTTAGAATCTTATTAATACTGAGATTAAAATGAATCGTCTCTCACGACTAAACCTTCTCTTGAACTAGTAAATTTCCAAATGCTTCAAGGTGTGCCACTTTCCCTCAGAGATTTTTTGACGACTGATTATGTAATGTCCAAAGAAAGGGGTGATTTTCAAAATCTTGCAAAAGTAAATCGAAAACTTTGCGAGGCTTAAAATTTGATTAGTCAGTAGCCTGTGGTGGTGGGCAGACGTCTTGGTCTCAATGGATGTAAATATTTGTTGGCAGGTTATATGTTGATAGTTCAAAAACATCCTTCCCCCCCCCCCCACCCCGCCCACGCACAAAAAATAAAACAGGTTCTGCAATTGTAAACTAATCAAAATGTTTGTTATCTAGAAATAAATATCCGGTGGTGATGAAGTAGTTTGGAAATGACAACCTATAAAGGATAAGTAAACATAGATATTTTCTGTTTTATTTATTTTCAGCAGAGTTAATATGTCGGGCTGCATATGCCACCATTAGTTTCCCTTTATACACCATCTGAGTTTATAATAGAACAACAATGTACATAGTTAGTTGGCCATGTAATATGTGCAAACCATCCATAACATTTCATACCAAATGACAACGTATGCCAACATTTCATAATGCATTATTAAAAAGGGGGAAAATTAAAATTAAACCTCAAAGTATAGTTAGTGTTCACCCTTAAAAAAAGCAGTGAGGTTGAAATCATTTTAATATTCCTGTCAGATTTTTTCACAAATATTTTCTGGTTGCAACATGTCATTTCATGAGGCTGTCAAGCTATGCAAAGAGTCACAGTGGTATCCCGTCATTACCTCTCCTTGTCATAAAAAAATGAAAAATACACACGGCTGCAATGACTATGTCTTGCCTATTTGACTGCCTGGTACCATATTTGCCTCCATAAAATTGTCAGATTTCTAAATCATGCGCATAATTAAGTAGACTGACTTTCACAGCATTCCTATACTTTTGTCATAGCAACGTGAAGCCTCTCATATGCCCAGAAAATTTTGGGTAAATTCTCATTCAACTTGTGCCCTCCCACACTCACCCCACCACCAGCTCCTAGATCTATGCCTGTGCCCCCCCCCACCACCCCCTCCATATTTGTCTACCATTCAGCCAAACCATGAACAGATTCTAACTGGTGTTTTCCATTATAACTCCATATTTAAATAGAAGCTTACATTTATAAAAGCAGGTTACATCTTCCTTAATAGTGCAATAGAGCGAATGTTCGGCTTGTACAGATAGCGAAGGATTGACCCGTAATTCATATCTTGCTGAGACTACTCGGTATATATATGCCGTCTATTCTTGGTGTATGCGATGCAGTGAAATGGAGCAAGAGAATCCGTTTAAGCTCGTGGAAGGCTTCAACCATTTTTAAAGTTTCTTTGAGATAGAAAGTGCAGCATTTGTATATTTTGAGAACACTAGAAAATTTGACACGCTTTCGGGATGTTTGTTACCTCGGGGTACGGAAGGAGAGAGCCGAGGATAGTTGCTGAGGGCGATTTTGTCCATTAAGAGGAGGAGCAGGAGAGAACAGCCTTATCTTGTGGATTTAATTGATGTTAATGGAAAGCATTACTTGGGAGAAAACTTCCTCATGAACTTAGGTCAAGAGTGTAAACAGCCTGGAAGATACAAAAGTAACTGGCTTGAAAGCAAAATAAAGATACATGTATACGAATAGAATTTAGGAATAAAAAAAGTGGGAGAGGAAACCAAAATATGCATGGTACTGTTGGCATTGCTATTTGAAGGGCCATGAAACTAACACTTCAAACTTTGCACTAGAAATAAAGAAGAAGGACACTACACTAAAGAGCATTTCGTTTACCAGTTCTGGTTTCGTGAGGAAGAAATTTCTCCTAGGTGTTTGGTCATCTTCTGAAGATGTATTGAACAGGACGTTCAGGTCCTTGTTCGGAACTGCCTGTCCGCAAGCGTAGTACACGTTTTTTGGTAAAATCGATGCTAAACAAAACAACCTTATTAGTTGCATGCGACCACATCATGTGAAGTACATGTCAATGACATGTAGTTGCATAGTGTCAACAGTGTCCAACTTTAGAGATCTTTAAAGTATCGAGGGTTTTGACTTAATCAAAGTTATGACTTGGAGTAAGTTTTTGTGTATAGACTTGTGAAGTATTATCCCCAAACACCTACTTCCAGAGAAGGAACTTTGTTCATTCTGTTTGTGATATGTATTCTTGTGTGCGATCACAGTATCCCCATCGGTGTAATGAAAAGCTTTCCAGCACCGGTCCAATTGCAGTTTACGTCACACACTAGACATCTGTCGTCAAAAACGTTTAGCTTTTTTAACTGGAACAACGAGTACATTACATCAGTAGTCTTTAACCAGGATCTGGAGTAGGATCCTGCTTTTGATGTGTCCTGGAAATTCAAAGTCTGTATTTTACAGTGCTTAAAAGAGGGTGTATGTGTTTTAAACATTTTCTGACCAATAATTTTTCAGGTGCCTGAACAGGATGAAATTGCATCAGCATATTTTCATCTATTGATCCAAATGGGAGGAATCCTCTGGGGTGATGTTAATAGGCAGAGGCTAGATTCTGTCCAAATCATATGTATATAAATACACATATATAGAAAGAGAGAGTCAAACACGCTATTCCATCACGTTGCAACTCAGAGTTTCATGCACACATTGAGTTCTTTTCACTGCGGCCATCATGAGGATATATATCTATATATACATATATATATATATCTATATTTACCTATATATACAGTGGTGGTGAATATGAGACAATCACAATCTAGTTGAGAATTTGTGTGTGTCTGTCTGTGTGTGTGCGTGTGCGTGCGTGTGTAGGTCTGTGTCTTGGTTGAAATTTCCCCCTACATATTAAACCCAACCGTGTTTATTATCTTTGGGTCAGCAGAGCAGTTTCTCTCTCACATTGCATTCTGCAGTGCTTGAGGAATTCACCAAAAACATTGTTAGGCATTTGTTCCTTCCATCTAATTACTTATATTTAGTCTTCTCTCTTGGAATGTCAACTGGGTTTAATGTTCTAAGGGAATATACTGTATAAGAATTTCTCTACTGTAAAATATGCCTTCTCCTTCATTGAGCATCAGTTACAGTAGTTAATGTTTTAAGAATGTGGGGGGAGGGGGACACACCGTACTTTACAATGTTTTACTCCTGTGTCCACCACCTTGAAGTGGCAAATTTTACAGTTTTTGTTGTTTTTCTATAATAATAATAATAATAATAATAATGATAAATAAGTTTTTAATATAGCGCCAAATACCAAAAGGCATCTAGGCGCTTTACAAAACCTAAAACAAACCTAAAACAAACCTAAACAAACCTAAAACCTATAACTTCTTCTTTTCTATTTTTCAATCTTTCTGTTTATTACTTAAATAATTGTAATAATATTTTTTATGCAACAGACGTATGTTGTTTTGAAAGTAATTATTCTCTTCATGTAATTCTTCAAAGTTTTTAAGCCGCCAAAAGCGAAGAAAAGAATTTGCATTTGTTGCAATTAAAAAAAAATTGGGTTAAAAAGAAAAATCCACATTTTTTGGGCTATAGCACGTATTAATGTTCTGATAAAACAATTATTAATTAATAATTGATTCATTGCTGGAGTTAACGTGTGGCAGAACACACCGTAGGACTTAATTTTACAAGGTTGGAGAGTTGAATGTTTACTCTGTCAACTAAGAATAAAGGAACATGACTTGACTGAAGATCAATATTAACCTGCCATATATGTTTGATCTTTTTAATAACGTATGGAGAAATTGCTCGCCGGTGGCGTGCGTTTGTCGGGCACCTGGGCCGATGTCATACGAATAATCCACCTGGTACTATTTGACTTTGAGAGGTACCTTTATTTACTAAATCACAATGGTATGAGATATCTGGTGATAAAATAGGAAGAGACATCTTTTTTTTAGAAAAACTGACGAACTTTGGCTTACATTATTATCCACTTTCTCTCTCTTTTTTTTGGTTGTTTGTATTTTTATTTTTATTTTAACTTTCATGATCTCCCAAAATTATTTAAAAAAGGCGACAGCTGTACTTACCTTAGAATGACTGCGACCTGTTTCGAGAGACCTCAAATACACGATCCTGAATGTGTTCAAAGCTGGATAATATGTCAGCTGTGCTCTGTAATTGATAAGATAAAACATTAGCTAGATATATTTAACCTGTTCAGAATTTCAACAACAAAAATACGGGTATGAACATAGAATTCAGGTAAGTTAATGATTACAAATATTAAAATGTGAAACATGTAGTTCGCACAGATTGGTTCAGATTGGCAACCTATTTTTGCCAAGTCTCTCTACATAAACCATCATACTCAAATAGAAAAAAAGAGAAGAGATTTAACCCCTCTAATAGGACAATCAATCAAGGTAGATCTTGGGGGGGGGGGGGGACACCCTGCTCTTTTCGTTGGTTTTGGATGATATTGTAGTAAATTTCAAAATGTAAGGGGGTTGAAAAACTGTCAGAGATCCCCTCCTTTTCATTGAGGTGTAGTGATGTTATTTATATGATGCAGTGGCGTGCACTTGATTTCAAAGGTTCAAAAGGTGTGGGGGAAGGGAGGGGAGAACTCCAAGCTGATGGTCCCATTAATAGCTTCATGTGCAGCTGTTATGCCAAATATCTTCTTTTTGCAATCTTTCTGTTTATTACTTGGAGTTATTTTAATAATTATTTTCTCAGTTGACTGTCTTTTGTTGTCTTGAAAAGTAAGGAGTTCTCTTCATGTAATTACAAGTTTGTAGGCAGCCAAAAAGGGGGGGGGGGTAGGAAGGGTGAACTCCAAGCTGATTGTCCCGTTTATTAGCTTTATGTGTGCAGATGTTATGCCATACAGAGCTCAAGCACTGTGTATTCAAGATCCCCAATCCCAGACAGGCTAGTACAGAGTACGAGGCCTTGTAACACACAGCAGCAGCGATACAAAGTATTAAGAATTTATTTCTCTGTATGTTGTTGCATACATGTGCGTTGTAGTAGAACAGTTTTATGAATGCCACATGATTGGATTTTAAATACATGGCCTCAGGGTAACTAGAAGCACATTTCTCTTTCTTGTCTCTGGTCTTGTTTTCCAATTTTAAATATGCCCCACAGTTTATGACCTCATTTCAGCTATAAAAACATTGAAAGGTATTTTGCGGTATCAGGAACAACATGGTTAAAGGTCTTAAAAAGCCGTTAATGGTACTACTTTAGTATCCTCCGTGTCAGATTGATTCATAGCACACATATACTTTATAATGTGATCTGCAATGGGTTGTACATGTTGTGGAGAACATAGGTCCAACATTGTATGAGAAGTCCAATTTTCCTGCTGCCTAGTCACTAATCAAAGTTATGACTAATGTACCTTTGTTTCGATGGCAAAGTTACACCGTGCAGTTCTGAGAGCTAGTGAAACACTTCATTTGCAAACCATTCTGTATCATGTAAACAGCTGGGATACCTGGAATATTTGGTTTTGTCGCCTAGGGAGTAATTTGGATTCTTAGTGTCTAGTTTTGTTTCGAACTTCATTATTCTTTGAGCAGTAATTATAAGAATTAAATAGAAAGCTGTCCTATGGGCGCCCTTCCAGTCCTGAAGGCATTGAGTTGAACACAAAAAAAAGCTGTATCCGCTGCAATTTCCCCTACACACACGGCTAAGTCAATTCCCCCTCCCCCCACCGAAAATAGAGATTAACTCGATAGATCAGCATTGCCTATTGTGCGAAATTGCAGTGTCTATCGTGTGAAAACTGCACAACACAAACGATAAAATGCTAAGCCTGGGTACAGTATGCAGTCCTCTCAGCATCCTATGTTTGACACAGTGAATAACAATATTACCAATTTTATTGAATGATCAGATAATTCATCCCAATGAAGACCTACTTTTCATACCTTTTCAAATATGTAAAAACCAACAATTAAGTATAAAGTCGACCTCTGAACCTGAATGGCGAGAGTCTTGGTTTGTTTCACTTACGATGTCATTTAATGCTGCCTTTAATTGTGAGCAGGAACAACCAAACGGCTTTATACGATAACAGAATCTTTTGCGATTGCTAATGACAAAAGTAGTCTGTTATTGGATCGGAGTGTGTCTTTGTTTCTGGGAATAGTGTGGGGGGGGGGAGGGCGTTATCACAACCTAGATCACTTTCTGACTGAACCCAAAAAAAAAGAGGGTAACGAAAGTATAACATGGAAATATAATACTACATAATTTGTTTGCACATAAAGTCAGTTTGCTGTCACTTGTGTACAGTATTTGACTATTGACCACTGTACTACACTGTAGCTGATTTTCGACTGATTGATGGTCATGAATATTCAATAGACCTTGGAGGCATCGTCTCCACGTCTACGGGATCAGTTTCTCTGGGATATGGCTTCCAGGATACTCTTTACATACCACAGAATAATTTTAATCAACGAAAAAAACGAACGCAGCTGCCGAGAGATGCTTGAAGAGGAAATCACAGAGGAAATTCGCATCAGGGATACCATTCCGGTGGCAGAATCAATGTTTGCTACAGACCAAACATAACATAAAAACTGAAGAAAAAGAGTCTAAAACCATCCAAAAATTTAAAAAAAAAAAAAATCGGGGGGGGGTGTAACAAAATGAAAGTCACTTATGGGTAATTGAAGTATTGTGGAACATAGCAGTTGGAAGGAAAGGCACCTGCTTCTGCAGAGTTTAATATTCATGTTGACTTCATGCCTTAAGATATGAAATGAATTTGTCCATAGAAATGTATTTCATATGCAGAAGAAAAAAATATTAACTGAATTAGTACTTGATGCACTCTAACTTAAATATGTTAAAGGTCAGTGCTTTCAGAATTTGTAGATAATAGACAAAAATTAGTTATATGCCCCCCCCCCTCCTTTTAATTTGTGATAGTCATTTTGAAGGTACTGTAGTTTTTAAGGGAGCTTGTGTAACTCTTATTATCCAAGTACAGGAATACTAGCTCAGGAAAACTGTCTAATCAAATGATCACATGAAACATTTAAACAGAATTTGATCATTAAATTACTTTCATGTTAACTGAGACAGATTAAATGTCATTTTAGTAAATAAAAAGTCCCTTTCATTTACATGGTTTGGGTGGAAGGGAAGGGAGGAGGGGGGGGCACATGATGGTTAATATTGTCTACTGTAACAATGTAACTCATATTGCCGAGTTAAAGAAAAAAAAACATGCCCTACTTTCTTTCAAACTGAATCAGCAGGGGTTGGTATAAAATATGACATATTTGCATGGAGCGTGGATTCTTTTGGTGCACACTTTGCAGGCTTTGTTTTTTGGTTGGAGAACAAATTGTTCTGGTAAAAATTTCCCAGACTTTATTTCTTGAGTGAAAAGGGTTCAATTTCATTGTTATATTCTTTTTTTAAGTGCTTTCTTGGCACAATGTTTCTGAGTGGAGAGTGAATTTCCTTGGTGTGTATTTTCTGACAATGTTTCTGAGTGGAGAGTGAATTTCCATGGTGTGTAGTGTGCAGACTATGTTTCTGAGTGGGGAGTGAATTTCCATGGTGTGTAGTGTGCAGACTATGTTTCTGAGTGGAGAGTGAATTTCCTTGGTGTGTTTTTTGCAGACAATGTTTCTGAGTGGAGAGTGAATTTCCTTGATGTGTATTTGCAGACAATGTTTCTGAGTGGAGAGTGAATTCCCTTGGTGTGTATTTTCTGACAATGTTTCTGAGTGAAAGTGAATTTCCTTGATGTGTATTTGCAGACTATGTTTCTGAGTGGGGAGTGAATTTCCTTGGTGTGTATTTTCTGACAATGTTTCTGAGTGAAAGTGAATTTCCTTGATGTGTATTTGCAGACTATGTTTCTGAGTGGGGAGTGAATTCCCTTGGTGTGTTTTTTGCAGACAATGTTTCTGAGTGGAGAGTGAATTTCCTTGGTGTGTATTTCTGACAATGTTTCTGAGTGAAAGTGAATTTCCATGGTGTGTAGTGTGCAGACTATGTTTCTGAGTGAAAGTGAATTTCCATGGTGTGTAGTGTGCAGACTATGTTTCTGAGTGGGGAGTGAATTCCCTTGGTGTGTATTTTGCAGACAATGTTTCTGAGTGGGGAGTGAATTCCCTTGGTGTGTTTTTGCAGACAATGTTTCTGAGTGGAGAGTGAATTTCCTTGGTGTGTATTTTGCAGACTATGTTTATGAATGGAGAGTGGATTTGGTGTGTATATCCCAGACATGTTTGTGAGTGGATGGGGACTCGATCCCTTGGCATATATTTCCAAGTCATTTTCTGTTGTTGAGTGGAGACTGGATCCTTGGATTCACTCTCTGAGTCGAGAGTAAATCTCCTTGGTGTGTATTTTTCAGACAATGTTTCTGAGTCGGGAGTGAATTTCCTTGGTGTGTATTTTGCAGACTATGTTTATGAATGGAGAGTGGATTTGGTGTGTATATCCCAGACATGTTTCTGAGTGGATGGCGACTCGATCCCTTGGCATATATTTCCAAGTCATTTGCTGTTGTTGAGTGGAGACTGGATCCTTTGGTACATGCTTATTTTTTTCTTTCTTGAGTGAAGAGTGATTACTTTGGTATATATGTAGATGTTAGACATCATATTCAGGTGGCAAATGTTGTCTAACTGCTCACTCCTCCATTTGTGATTAAATCTTGGGCCTCTCAAAGAAGGAAGAGGGATAAAACAGTCGTAAAAGAAAGACATTTCATGTCCTATGAAGAAAGTTTTGTAAAAGTACTACAAGTTGGAACTAATCATGTTTTTTATAAGTGGTAATATAAGCCAGCAACTTAAGAAGGTTAACATCAATAAAGCAATGTTTTGAATTGGGACACATTTAAAACAATTGATACATGTACTTTACTGTATATGCCATAATTAAAATACAGCTCATTGGCTTTAATTCAGCTGTTCTTGTTGCATTTCAAATGATGACAAATATTTATCAGTATTTTAAAATTTGGATTTGATATAAATTCATTTCAGCTTTGGGTGGTTAATATGAAATTAATTATGAATTAACCACTTTAAATATACAGTCTTTTAGAGAACAAACCTAAGTAAGTTTTGTTTAATTAAAAAGTCAATCAGTCGTTGATCCATATCTGGTAAAATGTCAGCAAATAAAGACAATATATTCTGCCTCAAACCATGAAATCACTCTTCCTCAGTCCACGCATAACTTAAGTAAAATGATCAAATTTCCATCTCAATTGTATTACTCTTCCTTTTCAAAGTGTAAAAAAACCGATCTTCAAATTGTTCAATGATTTACGTTCCATCTGTTTATATTTTTTTATGACTTCAGTGATGATGAAGATTTTTTTTCTTCTTAAATCGGAAAAATTATGGCGTATAAATTGGTTAGAGAAGTGATTAAACAATTTAAAAAAAAAACCTTTACATTCTTTTATCAGGTTAATTCATGTCTGTTGGAGAAAAGCACAACTAAAAACAGTTTTCTAAGTTTGCCATTAGATTGAAATATTACAGAGGCATGTTAATAAAGCACATTAAAAACTGTATCAAGCAAAATTCAATATTGTAGCTTCTCCAATCGAAGTCCGCATTCTTTATTTCCATATTTTAAGGGCATTTTTACCTCTCAGGCTCTTATCTCCCCCCGCATCCCCCCCCCGTAACATAAAATATGTAACGAGAAGGAAATATTTGTTTTCTGCCGAAGGAACATCACTAGAAAGGATCATGATGAGCGCTTTCATGATTTAAAGTCTCGCAAAGAAAGATTTATACGAGTGAAATAGTCCAAGTATTTCTTCAACTGGTGATAGTTTAACTTGGGATTGTAAACTTTCTCTTCTTGCGACTGTGACAACGGTGAAAGATACCTGCAGGGAATAGCTGACATTAAATACCACAAGATTGAATGATAGCTAGTTTTTGTTTAGAAAGCGAAAATGAAAATTGTTTTTTTTTTTTTTTTTTTACTTTCCGGCTATGAACCATCTACTCCTGAAAGATGTTGGAATCAATTTACTAAGTGGTTTTAATCCAAACACAAAGGGTACTAAATTATGGTATCTTCTTGCTGGCCGATTTATAAAGAAATTTCAGCATGGGTATACAGGCTTAGCTACCGGCAAGCTGGGATGAAGTATAATGCCCCCGGAATATTAGAGATAACTTGTACACAAAAAAAAAACCATCACTAAAAAAAAAAACATCGCTAGGTGTGTGATTGACTTGATGGGTAAGATCACATATGACATAATTGGGTGTTTTTTTTTTTTCCCTGTGTAAACAAAGGAAAAATTCCAGGGATGATATTGCATCCTCTCTTTACTTCTCTCTAATAATCAGAGTGACCTTTTGGGTTGTGATGGACAGGTAGACTTTAAAGTTAATGAATGCACGGATGTCCAAGGGGGAGGGGGATGTTGTTTCTCAGGTGGCAAGTGGAACAGACGCTGCTCACATGCAAGGGTGGGCAGACTTTTTTTCTTTTTCTCTCTTTTTGCACCATGGCAGATCTCTTACAATTTGTTATGGTATGATTCGGGTATGGTTGTTGTTTAATAATATTGAGGAGGTTAAGAAAACTTATCTCTGATTAAAAAGTGTAGTCCGCCTAACTGCAGGGATGCTTCATGGAGATTTTGACCTTGGCTGTTGTGTTAAAACTTCTAGTCAGGACAGGTGGTTTGTCTTGGTTTATATCTCTTTATCACCTGTCAGAAAATCAAAAGAACTGGAATTTTATGGCTGGCTGCTATTTTCAGGCTGATTGCATGCTGTGCTGGGACACAATTTCGGTAATTGGATTGGCAGATTGGTTTCTCGGCTTTTTACATTTTTCCTCCGTTTCTATAATTTAAAGGAACAGTTGGCGTCGGAAGAGATGTTACATAACAATGCACTTTTACGTTTGCGATTGTGGGATTGAACAAATTGATATACAAAACAAAACACCAGGAAGAAGGATCTGGAGCCCTTAGAACGGAGTGATTAGGGATGGAGGGAGGGGAGGGGGTGTAGTTTGGGTGGGGTTTGGGTGGGGGAATTGAGGAGTGGTACAGGTGGGTGTGAAGGAAGGTATTTTTACATATACAGTAAGATTGGAATCAGATACACAATGTTAATGAGCCCATATTTATTCTCTTCAGTGCACTCTATGGTAACGTAGACATTTATTTGTGGAAATTATAAACATTGTACAGTAAATCTCTAGGTCACCTTTATTATCAACAATTTTTGCTCCAGGTGTACTAGTCAAATAGCCGACAATCATAGTTATCTCACATGATTAGATAATGTTTCGGCTGAATTTGTAGCTCTGTCATTTAACAGAACTAGGAATTACTCTAAAAGAACAGTTTGGGGCTCAGTACAAATTGACCAAGATTTGACCATGTATACTGCACATGGTCAACCAGTGAATTAAGATTTCATTGCATATATATATATATGTATGTATATATATATATATATATATATATATATATATATATATATATGCATACATACATACATACGTATATAAATCTCTATATGTTAACTTAAGGTTACAAATAATTTGGATCATGAGCCCTTTAAGTTGAAGTACGAGCCACTCAACTCTGAGTTGTAGTGTGTATGTATCCAGCATTAATTATACCACCTCGCATGCCATTCCAAAATCAAGCAAAATTTATGTAATCTGAAACGTTTTTGGTAAATTGTACTTTGTCCGAAAAAATTTCAATGTTGTTTTATAGGCCAATTTCACTTTCATTTTATGTTCCAATTCAAAGATAAATTATACTCTGTCAAGGAGGGTTTTAAGTTACGTTGCATTTAATCATTGTTCATTCCCATCCATGTAAGCTGTACATGGCATAGATAGTTTGAGATACGGTAGGTTACTGTGGATATTATGCACTATATTGGTTTCAGCCATAAATTCTTCATGTCCTAAAATGAGGGGGGGGGCAGTGGGGGGGAATGGGGGAGGGCAGTAGTTTGAAGTGATGTTTAACATTGGGTTAGGAAATTTTATCCATAATTTATACAGATTATAAAGTACACAAAGTTAGTTAGAATTGAAAAGATTAATGAAGACTTTCTCTCCAAGATTTTGTCACCAATGGAAAGCAATCTTGATCTACTTGTTGTTACCCAAACAGAAAATGTTCAAAATTGATGTTTCTATAATTCATTATTCAAACTGATATTATCAACTAGTCAAGCTAAATGATAGGTATTATAATCACATGCATTGAAATATAGTTTATTTTGAAATCAATCAAATATGTTGACCAATCAAATCTGTTATTCAAATCAATCAAACTCTTAGGAGCTCCTTTAATATAGTTCACTTATGGTCACTGTACCTTGATATTCATGTCTTCAACATACATGATTTTGGTATTCATATTTCATACAGAACAGACGTGCACCAACCTGACATATGTATATAATCAAAGGGAAGAATGCATCGCATGATTTGCGTCGCATTACATATCAAAATCACTTGACTTTCTTTTTAGCTTGGTTTTACAGGTAAACCAGTCAACACCACCACTTTCATGCATATTAATGAGCCTGTACATAAACATTGTAAAACTCCTCTATCAGGATGGTAGAGGAGACAATTATTGAATTATTTATGATACAATACATGAAACAATTAATTGCTTGATATATTTGCTGATAATGTGATTAGGAAGCTGTGTATGATGATCATATGTAGATCGCACTGTACAGTATTGTAATGAAACTTAAAGAACACAATCAGCAGTGTCAGTAAATCGCCTTCGATAACTTGATTAAAATGATACATTTTTTTTTTACTCCAGCTCATATTTTAGATGAGTTATTTACATTTCCTTCAATGCCTGACATCTCATACATCCCCTTCGCTTAAAAATGTTTTCTGGTTCATCCTGTTCTCTCACCTGGAATCTACGTCATACAGAAATCCCATGGCAGCCACATAATTCTATCAGGGATATATTTAGTCTAGGTTCTATGCCACCGATGTTTTTCTGGGAGAGCTTTTCTGTCTCTCTCTCGCTCTCTTTCTCAGTGTCTTAATGTGATTCACCGCATTCTAATTTTTCCACTCCAGTTGCCTGCTATTCAAAAGGGTTTTTATCTTTAATGTCTCTTGTAAACTCTTCTCAATAATAAATAAGGGGAACATACACCCCTTCTGTCTGGATTTACATGACTGATCGAAAAAATTCTTAAAGGCATTTGTAAATTGAAAACAGATTCTTGCTGAAGGGGGTGAAAGTTTGGTTTGTGTATAATGAAAGGAATACAAATATATATATATATAGACTTAACATTATTAAGGTATGCATGTATGTATTTATGTACATGTATGTATGTATAGGGAGGTGCATACCATAGATGTGTGAGATTTAACTGCCGTGACCATATCCCAAGGGATGGAATATGAAAATAGAAATATCAATCAAATATAAACTAACTGATAGCTGAGAATAAAAATAGAAAGATGTGTGGCTAGACATTATACCATGGAGGTCTGTTTTTACCTCCATGATTATACAGACTTACAGTTAAGGTGGAACTGCATAGTGTTCATCATATGCATAATGAGCTAACAATAACAACGCAACAAAAAGAAAATTATCAAACTCTCTTACTATTTCTTTGGCTCTCTGATCCCATTTCGCAGACTTGTTAGTCTTTGTTCTTGTGTAGGTTTGAAGTATCATCAGATCCTCATACTTTCCCAAATGGAAAAAAAAAAAAGATTGATTTACTTCAGCTGCTTGAAGGATACTGTTTTAGGTTAAAAGTGTCATAGATTCTATATTTGTAAAACAAACTATAATTGTAAAACAAATCCGTTAACTTGCAGGTATGTCTTTGAATGCAGGCACACACACCTGGTGGGATGGGGGTGGGGTGGGGGTGGGATGGGATGGGGGGTTCAGTCAAATACAGATGAAGCTTTACCATATGTGTGTTGTCTCTATTGGATTGTTGGAATTGACCTTTCTAAATCTCTGTTGGTAAAAGCAGGTCACTAGCTGCCAGAAGGTCATCCCAATTGTGTACTATTAATTGTGTCTATTAATTTTGTATCTCCCAGCTAATATACTGGTTACATTTATATCACTACAGTCAGTCATATGTCAAATACCTTTTATCGATGGTTATTGCTCACTGAAGCAGTTTTAATGATAAGGCTTGCCATTCTTTCTCCTTAATATATATGCACTTTGCAAAAGACATAAAAAATGCAAAATCAGAAACTCAGTTTTAATTGGTTTTACCAGGAGATAAAAAAGCCCATGTATAATGTACACACAATTGCAATTTGTAGTCATAATAGGCCTCACCTTATCTATATCACAGTTAGGCCTAATTGTATGGATAAAGCCCATTGAAAATTCATTTCCACGTACAAAAGAACAGACTTCCTACCAGTGTACATCCTTCAAGAACAAGAACATTTCCTATGGACACATTTCGTAGCGAGGGTGCAGATAATTGGGTGTGTATGCCTGCTTAAATACTACTGCATATTCATATTACTGCATATTCCAATTGTCTGTCAAACTGACGGTTTACAAAAAAACTGTGAAAAAATTTAGCTTAAGATAATAAAAATGCCCATCTCCTTCTAAGAGAGCTCATAACTGTAATCATACAGGATAGTAAGAGTAGATTTGTCACTTCCCCTCCCCATTAAGAAGCCTAATATCAGGATGATATGACTCATTTGAAAATCAAATGGAAACGATAATGTAGCCACCCAACATTCCATGTGGTGAACCTTCCCGTTGTTTGACCCTCTCACAAAACTCCATCCAATAGCACTGAGCAAGACTTTTTGCCCTGGTTATGTTCATGGTTTGTTATCTGGGAAAGTTCTATTTTATACGACTGTGCTTCTGTTGAGCCATTAACGAAAGCAAGCTGTTGTATGAATTATGTTGGTGTTAATCAAAGAAAGACGTGTGAAAATAGACGAACAGGGCCTCCAGTAGTTCCCTTTGGTGAGAAAGATGGAGGCCATCGGAAGGGGACCTTGTGGCCAAAACAGGGGCCAAAGATGTTCTCTCTACACCCCTGGGATTATTGCTATGATTTCATGTGCACAAAAACACCCCAGAAAGATTACATTCTAAATAGTCAGTGAAATAAACTTTTGCATTAATTATATTGTTTTGTGCAATTTGTAATCACATTTGTATAATTGTGGGCCTGCACACGGGTCACATTTCTAACCCTATGGTCTTGGTACCAAGTACTACAATCATGTAACTTTTTATTGTCATTTTATTTTGCATTGTTTTATACCATTCTGACTTTGTGATTTAATTGACTTCTTTGTTAAAGGTACCGGATTGACATAGGAATAATTTAGTATATATCTCGGAAGTTGTTAAAGTATAAATCACAGGCAAGCACCAAAAAAAGCACTTTCTTCAAATATACCAACAAATAGGCTTTTTAATTAATCCTGAATATTACCAGGAGTGTTTGAGCAGATATAAGCTAATATCAACATAAAATCAACAATTTACTGATTCCAGTTGTTCAACTTAAAAACTCCCCTCAATATAGTAGTCCTTTGAAATAGATATATTGCTGACTGTTGCACATGCCAAAATAATCTTTTCCAGGGGTTTTACTTTGAAGATAAAAATTGTGTCCCTTACGTATATATGTTTCCAGCATCCCTATTGTACATATGTGATGTGTAATTGAAAATTGTGTCATGAGGAACACCCAAAGAAAGAAGGTAAAAAAAAAACACAGTGCAAATTTTGAACCTAGATGGCTGTCAATTCATTGGTTGTTATGGTGAATATTCAAAGAAATACTTTGCCGTGGGTTATTCGGTTACTTTAATTTCCTAATTTGTCATCAAATTTGTCAGCATCATGAAAGGAGCTATTTCCTTGATTAAATTTATAAAGGAAGCAAAGGGTTTTGTTCCTGGATATTATATCCATCAATAGATTTAAACCACTTCCTCCTGCAATACAATTTCTTTTTTTTGTTCGACCTGCCCGTTTCTGAGCCTGCATTAATAATTTGGCGCAGTAGCATCACAAAATTGACGCTACACCCCGCGACGTGGAACAAACTGGGTCGGCGCGAGGATTGACGAGCGTCCGTTTTGTGGAGAAATCAATAAACTGTTTGAGAGGAAATGGTTTAGAGAGATTTGATAAAGTGAAGTCATCTTGTTTAATGTTGTGTGTAATTTTTCCATCAGCCTAATTTAGTACGTGTTGACAGTAGCATCCTTGGACACCTTCCTTGTTTTGAAGTTCTTTTCTCTCTCCTTGTTTTCATGGTGTCGCGTGAGGAAATGAAACGGAGTGATCGGTGTTGGTCGGCTCTGATTTGATTATTTTTACTCTCCTTCTCCGTCTCCGCCTAACCTGCGGCGAATCTGTTATGAATACCGACGAACTTAGCTTTATATGTTTAATCAGACTTGTCCAAGTCATTTCGTAAATGTAGACAACTGACCCAACCTTGGTAACGGCAGATTGCAATTGCGAACAATGTACAAACAAATACATTTGTGATGTGAAGCATTTTCATCGTCATCTGGTTGATTAGTACTGTAACGTTCCACGTCTCTCGCCCCTGGGAGAATCTATAGCAAAAGAAAGGAAAAAAAAGAGGAATTGAATAATTAGACTTGTTCAAACATGTTTTGAAGATACAGAGACCCGACTTAACAGTAACACAGCCTGAGTTTGAAAATGTACATATGTAATGCATTTTCAGTGTCATCTGGTGTAATCGATTTTTTTTTCCACATCTCAACTTTGGGTCAATTTAGCAAAGAAAACAAAAAAATGAAATGATTGTAGACTGTCGAAGTCATTTTGTAAAATGTCGACAACAACTCAAATCTGATGTTTGTACTGTAATGCAATCAAAGTATATGTATTAAGGTGAACTTTTAGTGTCATCCAGATGGATCAATACTCCATTTGTTAATTCATCTCATACCGGGAGACAAATCTAACAGAAGAGTTTTTGAGGTATACAATTATTTAAAGGCAACCCACAAGTACATGTACTGTATGCAAATGAAAAGATAAAAACAAATCTCCCTAGTTTACAGATCTATGCAACATAAGGTTAAATAGTTGGTTGATGACATCTACATTTTTCCTTTATTATATTATGAAAAGGCTGGATACAATAAATTTCACCCCATATTTCCTGGGCTCTTTAATAGGCCATTGGCCCCCCTAGTTTATGCCATACCCTGGGGGTGACAGGCCCCCCTGACCGTAATTCCTCTTCTTGTCAGGCCTGTTTGTAGGCAAAAGATGGAACCTAGACCAAGTTGAGAAACATCGCTGAGGTATAAATCTTAAAAAGCTGAATCTGTGACAAGTGGAGAGGAGTTTTGAAAAGTGAACTCGAGCCACTTTATTTACAGCTCAATATGTATATCTTTATGCCTGTGAACTGTGAAGTTTTATATGGCAAGCATAGAAATTATGAAAATAATCAGTCAAGCATACAGTAACTTAATTCAGAACCATTCCTTCATCACCTCTCTCTCTCTCTATCAAACATATAAAAAAAAAAACAACGATTGTGATTTATTCATCACACAATGGATTCCCCTTCAAACGATTTCTCAAGAATTTTCTTCTTTTTTTTTGTCTTTTTATCCAAATATTAAAATGTATGAAGGTCTGAGGTGTTGCAGTGGGATTAGACGTAATCTTTAGATGGACAGTAATGTCCCTACAATGGATCTGAGCTGAATAAAAGCATGATGGGAAGGGAACAGAGATTGTCAAGTTGATGAAGTGGGACGAAGGGAAGGGAGGAGGATTGCATGATGTATAGATTTAAAAAAAAAAGAAATTGTTATGAAGAATAAAAGCAGCAGGTTAATTACAACTCCTGTCGCTCAAATACATCTCAGCACAAAATTTATCAAGTCATTGGGTCTGTTACGTACTGTAGGTATTAGAGTAACATTGTAAAATTTTTAGATGTGTCTGAGAATTGTTAGATTTGTTCCAGCTAATTTGGCATTTGTGAACTATTATCCATCTCAATTGAACTTATAGAACTGCAGTTGACTATGTGAAGTGAAG
Source organism: Apostichopus japonicus (assembly GCF_037975245.1). Classification (NCBI taxonomy): domain Eukaryota; kingdom Metazoa; phylum Echinodermata; class Holothuroidea; order Aspidochirotida; family Stichopodidae; genus Apostichopus; species Apostichopus japonicus. The sequence goes on from NC_092564.1 coordinate 16,178,841, forward strand.
AATTCCTGGATTGGATTCTAGACTTTGTGCTATGTATTGAAATCTCATTCTGTATTTTTCTCTGCCCAATACCCCCATCTATTTTCTGTTCCCTTTCTTCTCCCCCCCCCCCCCTTTCCCAACCCTCTATCTCCCATATTATGGACTGGTTTCATTCTGGATTAGTTGTAATCCTAAATCAGTGTGAGACGCTTGACTTGGACACTGTTTTGAACAGATATCCTTGGAAAATATTTTTATCTTCAGCATCAATAAATTGAAGTGTATGTCTGTCTAATCAGTGTCTTTATTTAAGGTCACATAGGGGGCTAGGCCAAAGTTAAATCTGATGATTTTTTACTCTCATCAATGTTTTGTGCTGGAAATTTATTTCTTGAACTGCATGTTGGGTAAAAAAGTCGTTGTGTCAGACTCAGAGTCCGACAGAGATGGCATACAGTAGATCACAACATTTGGAAACTTTTGTGATTCAAGGAAAGCACTTTTTATGATAAAAGTTTGATGACACACTACCACAAACTTTGTATTGAACATGATTGCATTCATTTGATGTTAAACGCCCTCTCATCATGTTACATTAATGTCAGTGCCACTTTAGACATTAAGTTTGCAAATAATGAGATTTGCTTTTCTGATGAGTTAATATTTATTTACTTATATTTTTCTTTTTTTTTAAAGTATACTATGTGATATTGAGTATTTAATGTCCTTCACTCAAGTGTTGTATATATACTGTATGTCATTTGTACAGAAGCCAACATGAAAATTACATTTGAAAAGAGTAAGCTAGAATGAGAATCGAGAGGTCGTCCTTGGTTGCAAAGTTTCAACTATATTGCTTTTAATCGCATTCTACAACAATTTTCCTTCATAACAAGACCTGAAGTGTAATTTAACCCTCTTGGAATATTAAAGAATTTCACGGGGGCAACTATTAAGGGGGCGGGAAGTACTTTAAAAGCAAATTTGTAAACACTTGATGGGCACTTAATTTGATCAGAATGAAGGGTTTTATCAAAGGGAATCCCTATCCGAGTGCGTTCCACTCATAAACTCGTCAGTGTTGGATCTCTCGTTAGTATTATACCCAATCACTCAACTCTTTGTTCTTTCCTTTTCTTGCTGTCTTACAGGGCTCAAGAGCGTCCATCCAAGTGGCCAGTGAAATGCTACCAAGCTCAACAGAAAGGGCAGTAACAGTATCAGGTACACCTGAGGCAATCACCAAAGCTATCTACCAAGTTTGCTGTGTTATGTTGGAGGTGAGATCATGTGTTGCACAACAGTGTAACCAAACACTTAAACTAGATAGGGTGGGTGAGAGGGTTGGGTGTGGGGGGGGGGGGGGTTGGAGGGGGCAGTGGTTGCAGGAAATATTGGTAAGCTTATCAGTTCTGATACTCCCTACATACATAAACATATATATACAAATATATATACATATATGTAGAGATCTAAACATATATATAAACATATATATATATATATATATATATATTAATATATAAATATATATATATTGAAAGGGCAGTGAGTTAGAAATTGAGAAAACTTCCAGCCTCCAGCCAGCGGAATTCGAACCCAGGCCTCCAGCTGCTGTAGTGTGCGGACTTCCTTACTGAAGGTCACTAGTATAATGTCCAAAGTAAGAAGCCAGATAATTCTACTGCAGGCCTCTCCACCTGTATCAAACAATGCTAGTCCTCTTTGGTGACAATGTCAGGTGACAATATGAGGAACAAATATATCTCAAACAGCAATGAGTTGGAAAATCTAGAACGGTGAAACAAAAAAAAAGAGAAAACTACCAGCCTTCACCAGGATATATATACACACACACAAACATATTCTTCAAGATTTCATTGGAAAGTTGACACTGCAAATTCTGCTACTCCTCTTGTTGGGGGCGGGGGGAGGGGGGCGCTGAGGAAATAGGAAAGGTCACAAGAGATGGGAAAGAGCAAACTTCTTAGATGGGATATTACATCTGAACATTATAAAGTGTTTTTCAGATGTTGGCTAAAGAAAGCATTTTAAAAATAGCTGTCGCATAGTAAAAGGCACTTCTCCATGCCTATTGTGCAGTATCCAGAGTTGTTTTTAATAGGCTGACGACGCGCAAGTTTGTTATTATTAGTAAATGGCTCGCTTGCGCGGAAAAGATGAAGCAATTTGTAAACTTGGGACTCAATTGGAAGAGATTTACCAAGGCTATCAGGAATGTTTTAAGCCAAAAGTGTGCCGGGTAGATGCTGATGGCGAGGTCCTTTACGATGACGTAAAGGGTTAGCGGTATTTTTGTTATTTATGCAATAATGTTTTACCGGCAGTTAGAGGTTAACCAGTGCGATGAAAGAGAAAAATGAAAGGGAGCTATTTTAGTCATCGTCTGATTACTGTGGTTAAGTGAGACAGGGATAATCAGATATTATCAACGGATGTAGTCTTCGAGATTTAGTTTGTTTTGGAAGCCATGAAAATTAAGAATCCTGCAAACATTGCTTTATTTAAACACCTCCTCACCGAATTAAATAGAATTTAGCTAACGAATGTACCGTGAAGTGTTCGAAAAGTCATGTGGAATGCCAGTATCCTATTTTCTTCCGTACATTATGCGAAATGTTGTCGTCCAGGAAAATCGAACGAGACTTAAAAATGAGACCAACTTTTATATTTAGGTAGGGGGTGATAGTCGAAAGTAAAGAAACCGTGAAACAGTTGAATAATTTGGGAAGATATTTGTGGTGTCCGTTTTAAAAAGACAAAACAGGAGCATGAATGCGATGAAGAATAACTTCATACCTCAGACACTCTATCTTGAGGGGATACGGTTCCTTGACTGCAAAGTTCTCCTCATAAATGAAGGTATTAATTGAGTATTATGTTTATCCGCCATCAAGGGATCTATGAGCCAGCATCGACTTCTGAAAACAAAACTCCTCGTCTCATGTCTTCGGAGGTACGAGAGAGAGACGTCGAGATATTGACTGTTTGTCTTGACGCATCTTTACAACCTCATTAGCATGTATTCCTCTCGACATAAATCCCCTCATGTGCCTAGCTTTTCTGGTTTTTTCTTTCTCTTTATTTCTTGTCTTTTACTCCCTTCTTAAATGTAATTATTCATACCTTTAGTTAAAGGGCAAATTTCTTTTTTTTACTTCTGCCTTAGTCTTGCATTTATTTTCTCATGTTTTCGTCGAGGGTTATATTTACACACACATATCCTCCACGGAAACCTTCCGTGTGATATGGTTCATCTTGGAAATAGAGGATGATGCATACCAAATAATAAAATGCCAATAAACAGCTGAAGGCCCTGCAAATTTATTAACGATTCAATTACGGTGCAGTAGTAATGCAGGTCTAGAAGGCCCTGGCGGCTCTTAAAGCAGATAGGTCAAAGAAATTAATTATATTTTGCTTTACATCAATCACAAGGTTAAAAACCATCTCAGACAGATGAGGATGGCGGGGGAGAGTCCTAGTGTTTTTTTCTTTGGAACATCACGTAGTAGATCTCGAAAAGTAAATGAAAAGCGAGTAAAACCGGGGAGCGTGGTTAGTAGAGGAAAGAAGGGATGAGAGATGTTTGACGATAACATTTTTAATTAACTGTTTTGATTTCAGGCGTCGTAGTCTCTAAGAAATGAAAGATATGATGCAGCAGGACAACTTACACAACAATCAGCTTCTGTCAGTCAGTTTCAAATTTTTAGACAGTTTTACGAAACCAACATTTGGAAGTATTACAGTACTGGGATAACTCCTAAGACTGTAGATAGTCAATGTAAGATAATCATCGAATTACCAGAGTAGTGTAAGAAGATTGTGCAATATCCTATGACAACAGGGGGAAGGTGGGGGTAGGTGGAGGGGGGGAGTTGTGGGAAGGTGGGGGAGGTGGGGGATGTAATTAAGAATTTATATAGAGTTATGCATTGTTCAAGGGTGTGGTCAGCATGGCTGCTTTCAAGAACAGAGAAGGCCCCTGGAAGTGTTATTCCAAGACTTTTTGTCAAAGTTATGAAGATTTCATCCAGCCTGTGTCATGGTTTGTCAGTAGTTGTCCTCATTGTTGAAAGAATTTCTATAGGTGGTTCAAGAATTAGGCTTAGAGGTTTGGTAGGAAACGGTTTGCCACCCGGTGAAGGAATATTAACTTGTAACGTTCTTACATATTAACGTTCTTACATGAAGATATGTTAAAACTCATCTATATTTATTGTTGCCTACTACAAATATTCATATTAATCTAGGTTGTACTTCTAGTTGTATGTACCCCACCCCCCCCCCCCCCATTTAAAAAAATGTCTTGGAAGTCTGTATCCTTCTTCAGGAGTTGCTTCAATCTTCTTTAGGCGTTGCTAACATTCCAAAATCTCTGTTTGTGTTGGATATGGTTTGTCGCTTGGCTGGTATATATTACTTTTTCTTGCATCGAGGAAACAAGGGCTGTCTCTTTGATATATTTGTTTACTTTATCGGGAATTCTCCCAGTGTGAAATGACAGAGGAAGCTGGGCCACAAATTATGTGAGTAGGGTCACCTGGGTCAGTGGTTGTAAAAGTCAGTGGTGATAAAGTTCATCACCACCACCCAAGGCAAAATGTTTGAGCAGCAAATATTTAGACAACTTCTTGAAGGTGGTGTCTCACTCATTTTACCTGCCAGTTTGTTCATAATTATCACATTCTTCATGATCTTCTAAAAGTAGGAATAACTGTACCACATATTGAAGTGTGTACCCTCATAAATCTGTCTCCTCTTTAGTCTTTAGGGCATCCCCTGACCTCCCTCCCTCCCCCTCCATCCAGTCCCCCTCCCCTTTCCCCTTTCCACTCATTCCATCTTTCAGTGTTACCTCAGCTGTCTCTTAAAGTACATTAGTGGTATGAATCCATCTTCCTTTTGTCGAGAGTCTTATAAATTTAAACCTCGGTTCATCAGTAGGAGTTGTTTTGCTTCTTCGTATTTATTAATGACATTAGATTTTAACTGTGCATTAAAACATTGGAATATACTCTGGCATTTCCATCTTATTTTGCCATAATGATGTCACTCACTCTGCTTTGGCCAGATATGTTTAATTTAAAATTTAAAAAATAACTAGCTTCAGGGGAAAAAAGGCACCCCATGATAAAGTTTTTTCTCCCTGTAGTGTTTCAGAAATATTTCAGCAATGGTGGAATTGAGTCATTGGGATAACTGCCAGAAATATATTTCTTTCTTTTAGGTTAAAAAGTTACCTAGAATATTTAGTCTTGGTTTTCAGGGTTTTCCCCTTTTGTTCACCCCCCCCCCCCATTGTTGAGTTTGATAAAGAGTACAAAGTTCAAGTACAACATGTAAATGTTCAGTCAAGTATGTTTACAAGATTTCATCTTAATGTTTAAAACTTGGAGATTTGAAGATGGAATTTAACAATCTCTAGTACACTTTATGCCACCTATTGCTCATTTTTGTATAGCCTTTGTATAAATCTTTCAAATTGACATTTTGCAGTTGTTGCATTATACAGAGTTGAATATGTTAAAAGTATTGCGACTCACTTTGAAATCCTTTTACTTCAGCAGATAGGGTACTTAAGCATCCCTGGACAATGATGGTATTATGATTTTGCAGTCTTTTGGTGACATGTCACTCAAAAAAAGGAGAAAAAAAGTGCTCGTACATAAAGTATATTAACGAAGCGAGGAGTTGGAGCGTTATGCGATGAATATGACATTTAAAACATTTGGAAAACATCGCCTTTTGGAAAAACTTTCATATTTGAAACTGAAACTCTCTTTCAGGGCACTTACATAGAAACATAGCTTATTATAAAGCCATTCCCAGAAGGCTTCAAAAATACCCTCCCTTTTTTTTTCATTAGGAAAGCCTCATAGAGCCAACGGTTATATTTAATGAGTAATTTAGGCAGTCAGTTAGGCAGAACCTCTCCATTTTGTTAAAGGGTTTCAATGTAAATGCCAAATATGCTAGCAAAATAATAAATGGTCACTCTGCTTGCCACCCTCACAACATTTGCCAACACTGATACAATTAATTTTCCAATTCAACACTTAAGGCCAGAACTTCAGAGGAAAACTTTTATAGGAATTTTTAGCTCACTAAATTTTGTAGGTGGTACTGATGATCTTTAATGGGTTGCCAGTGTGAGTTGGACTAAAGTATATGTGGGGTGTATGTGGGGACTTCACACAAGGACTCTCTCAAATGCCTCTTTGGCCTACTCCTCAGATATTTTACCGAATTTCTCGTTGAATCCAGGAGTAGATTTCAGTGAAGTTGTACTTGCCATAGGGGATACGTGTAGCTAAATAAAAAAATACATTTGTTTGATAATAAATGATTCTTAATTAAGACAAAGGGTGAGAAACATTAAGAGGTATGTTGGTGGTACTGTAGCTTTGATATAACCTAGATCATAGGTGTGAAATGTTTCTTGTGAAAACACCTGTCAATCCTTAACTCTTAACATACAAAAAAAGAGGAAAAACTTGAGCACTGAAGGACACGTTTGTCCAAAGTAATAGGCTGGCAGGACGGAAGGAAGATCAATAGTGGTATAGCGCCCCCTGTGCCATCAGCTATGCCAGATAGTACTTGCAGGCAATTAGGGAAATACTTAAGTAACAAGGGGGTAAGTATCATAGCCCATGGACCCCTAAACGAGGTAGTTTTGTGGATTCTACACGGCCAAAGATCTCTGTCGCATGCAGAGTAAAACCGTCCAGTGAAACGTTTTTCTTTTTCCCCCTCCAAACATTTGCTGATTAAAATGCACCTCATTGACATTTACAATTGTCTTGATATGTCTGTGTACAGTTTAGATTCGTGATGTGATGTTTCGTTGACTTTTCCTTGTAAGGTTGTTTCATAATGCATATTAAAGGGATCTCACGGGACCTACATTCAAATAAAACTTTTGCCATACCTTGGTTTATGTGGTAGAATCACATTGCATTCCATAAAAAAAAGGATAAAATTCTCAGCTGATCCGTCACCTTAATAGCACATAGAACAGGAAGGAAGTAAGTTAGATAAAAAAGTTGACAGGACTACAAGAGGCTGTTCAAGTTTGTTTAAGATATTTCACTCTTTATAAAAATGCATTCGGTTATCAAATATACTTCTAAAGATATATATATATACCTGAAGAGCCACATACCCATGTGTGTTTATACTGTTGATAGTGTTTAACTGAAGAGTGTGGGAGAGGAAGCCTTCAATCTGCATTATACTACATTAAGTTTATTGCATGAAGCAGAAGGCACAGTGTCAAGGATTCAACCATTCTAACTAGCTCTATAAATATATGCACAGCCATTCATAATTTGACATTTAAATCACCAAATGTAATGAAGAGTGATGTTATCAGTAAGGATGTGGAAAGATGGAAATTTCAGGATGAGAAAGCCAAAAGAAATATTATGTATAATATATATAATAATATAAAACAATCCATTGAAAGATGATAAGAGGAATGAAGTGATACACAGCAGACAGTAATTTGCTTTGGGTTGGACATGTATAATATACCATTTGATTTGTTCATGGTAAATATCTAAGTCATTCTTTTCAGGAAGGATGGGGGGTCGGGGTGGGGTGGTTTGGTGATGTTATGTGTGAGCCTGAGAAATTGTCAGTCAAAATCAGCTGCCACTGGACATAACGTGCAAAGTTAAATGTTAGTTTCAGTGCATTTTGCGATTTATGAACAAAAGACATCATGTTGGTTAATTATGTACAAAGTAAATGGTAGTAATTACTGATAGGCCGAGTACAATCTCTATCATCATGAATCACATTCTGTTTTCCCAAAAAAATTCTGCTTTGGAATTAATTGTGAGCAAATTGATTTTCATAAACAATGACATGACAATGAAGCAAAACCCTGCTATATTCTTGAATAATTATATACTACGATTGATCATAGTGATTTGATGGATCAAATTTATAAATTTCAAAAACCAAAAACCTGTCTTATTTAATTAAGTGGATGTACACATTAATATTCCAATGTACTGTTCTGCTGGAAACTATGAAGCAATCGTCTATTAATGATTTGTAACTTCAGAGGGTACTGTAGATTTCCCCGGTGGGAATATTGATGGCGCTTTGGATCAAAGAGAGTAAAATATACTACCATTGCGTCATTTCTTGCATATTTTGGGTCTATGAAAGAAAGCCAAAGAGATTAGTCCCTCCCTTCTCTTCTCTCTCCCTTCCCTCCCTCTTGCCCTCCCCTGTCCCCCACAAAGGTATAATGTTACATCAAAATGAACCACATGCAATCCTCACATACTGTAGACTGTTCTAATTCAATCCCCATGAGCAGCCATTGAGTGCTATTTTTAATTTGTAAGAAACAGTAGCGCAATGTTTTCTCGGCACATTATTCACACCTCACTGAAGCAGACTCTGACATGTATTATGCAGGGAATTATTTATCCGGTATCACATCCCAAAATGCTACACAAAATGGTCAAGTTGCTATACTAGTGTTAAGAATGTATAGCAGTTTTACTACACGGGAACAATAGTATGCTACGAGAGAAAGAATTCATAGTAGCCTTCGAAAAAATGCTAACACAAGATTTCAACTCGAAAATTATTCCCTGAAATATGAGGTGAGAATTAGGTGTCATCACTTCTGGACAAACAATTACCCAGATCTGACAATTACTGTAGATCAAGTCAGCTGCATGTGAGATGTCAAACCAGGAGACTTGAAAAAAACTACTGTTGAACACTGTATGGCCGGCCAATGGAACGTACTATTACAAGACTAATTGACCAAGAATCATTAAGTTTGATCTAATTATAATATAATATTTATTATTAATTGTGTGGTGAAATTGGACTTAATTATTGTATTCAAAGGGGCCGGCAATGGAGGGAGGGGTGGGGGGGGGAGGAGATTCATATTGCATATTACAGGAAAGCAGGATACATACATGGTCTACAGGTCTTTCTGTGGGTTTGGGGAGGGGGAGGGATGGGAGTGTGGGAGCTGGATTATGCATATTTTCAGGAAGCATGCAGTTACCTCTGCAAGTCTTTCTGAGGGCTCCTTGCAGGTTGGGGGTGGGGGAGGGGTGCACCTCTGGTACATTGGATTGCCACAATCATACCTTACACCAAAATGATTCTATGTATTCTGACAACCTTACGTTGGATCCAACAACTTGTAGCCTCACATGTGTGATAAAGATGAAAGTTTTTGTATAAATGCATTTGTATTTTGAAATTTGTCTTTTTGGCATGACACTAAGTCATGCCCCCCCCCCCCCACCTTTGGGGATGCAGTCAGTATCGTTTGTATTGTTCACAATTGGGAATAACCGTTCTTATCTTTCTCTCATTCCGTTTCAGTCACCGCCTAAAGGTGCCACCATCCCATACCGTCCCAAACCAGCTTCCACACCGGTCATGCTCCAAGGAGCACAGGTGGGTAATTCACATGGGTTCAACACAATGCAAGACCCAGATTGGGTATGAAATATATATGTTTTTAATATTATATGCCCTGTTCATAGTTGTTCTTTTTTTATAAACAAACAAAAAATGAATATTTCTGTTTACTCAGCATATAACAGCCAGTAGTATTGGTGTTATGGTATTTATGTTGTTACAGCAAAGTTGCATATGTGTGTATATATGTAACAGCTACTCTCATGTTAAAGCCTTGTCAAACACTTGAGGGTGTCAACTTATGAAGAGCCCCTTTTTGACAGCTTCTTTACTAATTAGCTTTAAACCAGAGGTGGGATAGCTTGCACTAGTTAGTTTTTGCAATGAAAATTGTCAAACATACATTATGCCTTGAATTGAGGAAGTCAAGATAAGAATTGGACCAGGTTGAATGTCATAAAACTGAAGGTGTTCATGGAGTGGTGCTTTCTTACTGAGTGATCAACTCTCTCTGTGATATATGCTGCTGCTGTTTAGAGAATGGTGGGTGGTAAAGGTAGGGTATAGCTAGGGTACAAGGTGGGTCTGCCATGTTATCTCCTGCATGTTTTCTTGTCACTTTATAAAAAAAAAAAATTAAAAAAAGAAGGAAAGTCAGATCAGATTATTGGCGGCAAGGTTTTGCCGTGGTCAAGTTTTAAAAGACAAATTTAACATTGAGAGGCTTGTAGCAGCATTTTGAGTAGACTTTGTTACAATCTGGTACGTTGCAGAGGATTAGTTACAGGAAAGCTAGATCAGCTGGAAAACGAAAAAGTATGTGACTCAAGTCCACAGAAAACGCACAGGGAATGACCAAATTTGGCAAAGATTTGCGAATCAAAAACGAAGCATTCTGTTAACTTATGTGAGACAATTGTTGTTTTTGTTTGTTAATTTTCCCCCTCCCTCCCCCACCCTTCCCCTCTCTTCCCCACCCTTCCCCTCTCTTCCCCCTCCCTTCCACCTCCCTTCCCCCTCCCTTCAACTCCCTTCCCCTCTCTTCTCACATCCCTTTTTGCCCCTTTTTACCTTTGACCAAACTTCCTTCATTACTTTGCATAATAGTGAATATATGAGTATAGTGCATATCATGCAATTAGCATGGAAACTCTCAATGAAGACCAGAATACATTCCATTCCAGTCCATTTTTGCTTACCACCTTGAAGTAAATCCTAATGCATTTTGCTATATACTAACAGATCTCATGACTCATATCTTTAGCACAAATCACATTTTTTTCATGAGCATATGCTTCTCTGTAAAAGGGAGAAAATTTTGAGATTACCAGGAGACTCATCTAAAGTAAGCCAACGGAATAATTGCATAAAATTACAAATATTTGGTATTCCACAAAACTAGTGCAAGTCATTTTTAATTGCACTTTTTTTTTCTGTTTTTTTTTATATTTTTTTTTATCACAACAATCTGTATTTACATCTTGAATGCGATCTTAAAACTTGATATTGGAGAAAAGTGGATACATTGCAAACTTTGCAAACGATCCTGGTTATAAATGCTATAAGTAGGTTAACTCCTTCCTTTGCTGGTGTAAAGAAGTAGATAAAATAGTCAAGTGTGATGATGGACTTGGCAAATCTTACTTTTTCCATTTCAAAATTGATATGTGAGACAGATAAAATGGGGGGGGGGAGGAGGGGGGTGGGAACAAAAACGGAGATAAATATAAACACATTTTGATAATGTCAAAAATCTACCATGTACACAAAATGTCTGTTCTGGACAGTGATCAATATACTAATTTATTATCTCTTATAAGTAAATAATAATAATAGTAATAATAACAATTAGTCAAGACGTGCTACTAATATACTACTGTAATACTTGGTCCAATTAATAATCATCGACTGACTAGCCAATAATTTCAAGAGACATAGTTTTCAGTAGCAGGTAGCAGGTATCAAACGGAATAGATTGTAGATATTTTTTGGACTTTTTGGTTTTATAGAAGAGCGGTGCTGACGATGAGCGATAATTAAGTTATATTAAGTTGTATTAAGTTTTGACCTCACCCCCCCCCTCATCTCTTTCTCATCCCTCACCCATGGCCATAGTCAAAGTGAACAAAAACTAACAATTACCATGAATAAAAATAAAAATATTCTATCCTCTTTCTATATTCTCCGTCAGTGTAAATGAGAAAATCGTGCTAAGATCGAAACGTCCTTGCCATTAACTTTTACACAGCATAAATAAGCTTAAAAATTCAAAAACTTGAAACCGTATAAAACTGCCATTCATAAGTGGTACAAAAGAGAATTGGTTGTTAAAGGAATATTGCACAATTGTTCTATTTAAAGAAACTTTTCAACCGCAAACGGTAGCTTCTTTAATACTTTTGTGTACACACGGTGACTCTACCAGGGTACCGTATGGTTTTGATAAGCTGAATAATATACCACCACCTGCAGAGGGCATTATTTGCCCCCAGATGTTTTAAAGAGCAACAGCAAATTAAATATTCCAATAAAATATCCAAAGCCAAAGCCAAAGAAAAAAAATGGCATTTTGTTCTGAAGTGTATCGATGCAGCCACCTCACATGTAAGGAATGGCCCATGACGATGTTTCTGGACAAAACGCTTCAAGGGTGTGATGATGCGATCATTACAAAATGGTCATTATTTTTTTGCACTGAAAAACAAGTATCTTGTGATAGCAAATTGTAATCAGAGAATGGATTGGAAAATTGCATCAATAAAAGGGAACACTGATGCCAAAGAAAAAGTTGATTTATTTCTGCTTATTTTGATAAGTACCTCGAAAATTGAGGTAATTAAATGTGATATAATGATATTGAGGCTTGGAACAAGTAATCAGACCCAAATTGAACCCAACCCTGCTGCTCTAAATTTTTACATAATTATAATTTATAAAACAACACTTATCATGACATGCTTTCCATTTCAAAGATTATTCTGAATTTCTGATGAAGGTGAAACTCTGTAACCTTTTGTCATATATTTTAAATTTGAAGATATCAATACATGTATATATGTAAATTGTCTACATACATGGTAATTCCCCCGAAAAAACCTCATAAAATTTTATAGAACGGTTGAATGACATCAAAATTTACACACACACACGCACAAAACGAAGAAAGGAAAAGGTTTTTAAGGTTCAGATAGCATCAGAGAGCCTTTGAAACTTATTCTGAGACAATTAAAATCTAGATCTAACAATTTTTACATGTGGTTGTTAGAAAAAGGAACTCAAATTTTTGGAAAAGGGACTGAGGATTTAGAGCGTGGTTACATTTCTACACATTACACCCTTCTCTCCATCTCAGGACTTATATGTATTTCAATGCTTGTTTGTTATTGAATATATAAATTCTGCACATTAGCTTATATGTCTATGAGTGGTAAGATGTGTTATTAGGTTTTGGCACTTAATGAGGACATACATGGTTCGTGATTGTGGTTACAAAGATTTTATGAAAAAACGTCCCTCTATGATCTTCAGAAACAGAAGTTTGTCATGTCATAGTAGTTCATGCCACTTCTGCCAAAACCCACACCTACTCTTCCCGCTCCCTCCGACCTCCCTCTCCCCTACCTGCCCCCCCCTGTCTGTCTTCCTTCCTTTACTTAAACCACTCAGTGCGACCGTGGCGTTGGTATATTTCTAAAATGGACACAGGTGCTCTTTAATGATGAAGTGCTTGAATTAATTTGCTTTCTGCATTGATGTTATCATAAAGAAAAAAAGATTACCACTCGCTGTGTTTGTATTGTCCAACGTTAACACTTGACATTCAACATATGATGGACAAGGTACAAATTTACAGCAATACCTGTGTTTGCACATCTATTGTAGGAGAATGTCAGACTCTTTTCATCGGAATGATTGTTCAAATGAAATGCTAACATGCTAGGAGTACAAACACAGATGAGGCTGTATGATGAATAGTGGGGAGTTTTGTTGACTATGAGTGTCATTATGAGTTCATACAGGCCAGTGTCTCCGTGTTTGCGGAGAGAAAAAAAAGTCAGATCGATGTCATTCATTTTTATGCAAATACATGGCACTTTCTCTTAATTCTTGCAAAACAAACTTTTTGCCGTTCATATTTGATTCACAAGATTGAAAACACTCAATGATTTGAGAAATAGGAGAAAATACTGACGGTGGGAAGCGTTAGGTTGGTTGGTTGGGTTGGATTGGGTCAGGGGGTCATTATGTTCCACTGCTATGGGGGTTATTAGGGGTTATTGCTATTGACCAGTGGCTTATAATGTGATCATGTATTGTCTTTAGAATGTGTGTCAAAAGTAGGACACTGCCATAGCTGCATCCAGGCTGTATAGGATGTTAGGTACCCTGCAGTACAGTATCATGCAATTGGCAAGGCTGGGCTGCCAAGATGATATCTATTGTGTGTGATATTGATTTAGTCTTGCTACATTGAGGATATGACACATGCTGCAGGCTGCAGCTTTTCAATAGGCAATGCTAGGCTGCCAAGATGATTTCTGTGATATTGGTGTAGTCTTGCTACATAGAGGATTTGATACCTGTTGCAGGCTGCAGCTTTTCAATAGGCAATGCTAGGCTGCCAAGATGATTTCTGTGATATTGGTGTAGTCTTGCTACATAGAGGATTTGATACCTGTTGCAGGCTGCAGCTTTTCATTAGAGGCAATGCTAGGCTGCCAAGATGCTATCTATTGTGTGTGATATTGCTTTAGTCTTCCTACATTGAGGATTTGATACCGGCTGCAGGCTGCAGCTTTTCAATAGGCAATGCTGGGCTGCCAAGATGATATCTGTGATATTGGTTTAGTCTTGCTGTATTGAGGATTTGACACCTTCAGTTTGACTCTGTGCCTTAAACAAACAAAATATTAAATCATAGAAAAAACATGGAACTATGTTAAGTTATTCACACTCTGTGCTACTACTCACTTTATATGTTTATCACAACCAGTTATATAGTTTACAGTTTAAACGTATCTGGCAAATAGTGTGCATGTTTGTCATACCTTTGAAATGATATGGCCAACATAATTTAGTAATTAGGTTAAGGTCTCTGAAAAACATGAAAATTGTTGAAAAATTGTGTTGGAGAGGTTTTATTCTAGTTAAAATTCAAGGATGCCTTGTTGTCAGTCAAGAAGAGTCTTTGATGAGCTTGAGTCTGGAAAAGATCTTGATGAAATGGAGCAACAAATTGAAACTACATACCACAGCTTTTATCCATAAGAGGCAGTAGTATCTCTCTTATATGCTGAAAGGTTCTGAAGTTTTACCATAATGTGAAGGAAACAAAATATATAAAATATTTTGACTGATTTTTGTTAGATATTACTTCTTTAATAAAAACAGTAGGATCTGTTAAAAGAGTTAACAATTTTTTCAGAGCATTTTCGCCTCATTGAGACATCTCATTTTCAAACCTGTTTACCCTCTGGAATTTCTAGGATTGACTTCACAGGGTAAACTAGAACCTGCAGGAAAACACGATCGTAAACGCTTAAACGAAAGCAGTGCTATAATTTGGTGGTGATTTACAGATGACATTTAAAGCCATACTTTCTCATTTGTCTCTTACAGCCGATACAACTACAGAATTTACAAGGAACATTTGGTATTGCCCCACACCATCACCATCATCATCCAGAGGTAATTATCAAATTATTTTTTTTTTATTCTTAGCTCTCGTTAAGAGGATCATTAGGTTTGCTTTCTGGTCTTGTGTCACTAGCGCCAGTGTTTCTTCATGTTGAGTTTTTCCTTGGTAAAATTTATGGGCGAGAAAGGGGGGCGGGGGAGGTGACAAATTGTTGGAGGTGTCGGTAAAATTCAATCTGGGGTATTACTAGGGAGCTTTTCAACCTGTTGCAAAATGAGACGGACAATGTTAACGAAACAGAATATCTACGAGGATGGTAAACGTAATAATATTAACAACAGTGATTTATAAACACACAGGAATATCCACCCTGGAGGAGGGGGGGGGGGGGCGGAGGCTCAGAGCCATAAAACGTAGTATGCAGCAGACCTGGCATTTGGGTTCAAAGATCTAACTGTGTCAATAAGTGTAATTGGTCCCTGTTAATTAAAAGGAGTAAATCTAATTGTGTTAATTAGAGATTGAAACTATTCTCTGTGTATGACAACTATATTGAGGAAACATGAAACCTTTAAAAAAGGTACTTGATAATTAATTAATATTAATAATGATTGGTAACATGTTTGCATATATGCAGAACATCGACACATGTTTTTTATATTTGTTAGCCATTTTGGTGTATCAATACAGGCTGTTATTTGTCAGGCTGATATGACTTTTATACAGTCTGCATTACTCAAACAACAAGGTCAGGTTGAATATACGCCCCCACTACAACACAGCATCTTCGTTAGTTTTGAGACTTGCATTTCCATTGATTGTGAACGCTTTGAATTTTTAGAGCAAAATCCTTGTCAAAATTGGTGTCTATCTTTTTGAATGTCTTCTACTCTATGAAATGATTTTTTTTTTTTGTGGCATAGTTTGCACTTTTAACCAGAAAATTTCTTGCTCGTATATGAAATGGCTAACACTTCCTCATTTGACAAGTGAAATCTTCAAAGTTGCCAAACAAACTTGTTTTAAAAAAAAAAATTTCCCATATTCTCTATAAGGATGGACCAAAAATTACCCAACATGAAGTATCTCTAACAGCAATTCTCTAAATTGGTTTTCCTTTTCACTCGCTGGGATGATAAATAATCTAACTTCAATGTCCAACCCATAATATCTGAGGATAATAATTTAAAAAGATGAGAACCTCCAAGAATCTACTTCCAAGAATTGTTTAGAGGAATTGCTGAAACATTCCAGCTTCTTAACCTTGTCTAAATATTGACTAGAAATTAAAATGCAGTTTTTCTGGCCACTCATCTTAAGATCACGTTTTTTCGGTTGTATGAATGCCAGACTATATTTATAGCTAAGTTTTTTCAGGTAGATTCATCACTTCAAGATGAGTAGGTGTCTTGTAACATGACACATCAATCCGCCCTTCATAAATTTGTTGGTGCTTGCTGGTGCGGCCATCTTAGAAATTTTTTATGTGTTATGTAACATGGCAGAGAGCCATGATGTCATTTATCAACAGTATAAAAAAAGAGTCATAACTTTGGCCTTTCACAGCAGGACAAAAGTGGCCGCTTTGAAGCTATCTATGTTTAGTGGGATAGTAACACCAAAGGTGAGATAAACGAACTATTCTGCATACCACGTGACCGCAATTTACTCCTCTACCCCCCTCCCCTCCCCACCCCCATATTCCTAATCTTATGCTCCTCTTTACCACAACTTCAAGTAATTGAATTTTCCCCCCTTCCTCGTCCAATGGTGGCTCCCTTTCACAGATGCACTCTATGCATGAACCTTTTTCCTGTCAGCATCAGTCCTGGGGCTTCTTGGAAAAAAAACAAAGTAATAACCGTCTGTTTCGTCCTCATCTCAACGCTGAAAAGTTTTCCTGTCCAAGGTATCAGTCATTTCAGCTTTAGCACAAAACGTTTTGATAATTCTCAAAAAAGGTTCTTAATAATAGAAGGAAGAAAAGGTTTGGCTTTAAACAGATGCATTTTAGGGGGAACCAAAATTCCAAATTGTCAATCATTTTTAATACTCCAAGTAAATGGATCTTTGTGATATAGAAACATACAACTGGAATTTGTTGTAATGTAGTATGGACCAGACCATTCGACTTTGGGGATAATATAAACCTGTGGTTTAAAAAATGGATTCCTCATTGTAGTAGAATGTCTTGTGGTATTGAATTACCAGATATTGCAGAAGGGGAGCAGGGGGGGTGGGGGGATAGGAGGAGAGGTTAGGGCCCAGTTGAAAAAGTAAATAGAAGTGCGTTTTGTTTTGTTTGTAGCCAAGGGCTAGATCAATCACCTCTTGATTACCCATGGTGTAGAGTCCCTTCCCCATGTGGGATGTTCCCGTCATGTAGCGTCCCCGAGGGTACTGCCTGCACGAAGCTGAGTGTCACCCATTTTCTTCTTTCTCTCTGTTTCAGTTAACCAAGTTACACCAGATAGCCCTTCACCACCAACAACCCTCTTTTGCTTTTCCTGGCCAGTCCCCCTTTACCCCTGCAGGTACGTCTCACTTACTAAAACCATATCGCAGGGGCCACATACATACCCTTTGCTTTGGGTGCCTGAAATATTGAAGGAAATCTTAACATTGTCAGAGACCTCTGGTGTTATTTTGGCTGTTTCACCATCAACTGTTCTCTCATGAAATACATTATTTTCATTATTGGATAATAATAATAACTCATAGTTAAATGTTCTCCTTCATTAATCATTCTTTTAAAGTTTCTGGCATGCTTACAAATTATATAACTATCAATCAAGGGTGTTATTAAATGACACAACACGGTCGGCCATTTCATTCATTTGGAATTGCAATTTTCAGTTGGAGATGGAATGTTACAAGAATCCATCTTACACTCAATTCTTTAAGTTTTTGGATAAACTTTGAAGAGTTCCTAAAATATTAACATGAACAGTCGTGAGCAAACATGAAGGTTTCTTTATTCGTTTGCATGAAATATGGTTGGGATGATGTCATGTGACAGGATTCCAGCGGTGCCTGATTCAAAAAACATTGGTGGTTGGTGACAGGATTATCACATGTGGTGGGCAAACGACATGACCTCATGCAGAGAGGTCAACTTGCAGGATGACAATCTTGGGAAAGGTGACAGTGGGTAGATGACAATGGTAGACAGGTGACCGAACCTTTACACTGGCTATTGACAGGGTGATAGTGGTGGGATTATTCTGTTGGTAGGTGACTTGTGGGGTGGTGGAAATGTGACAGCACTGACATGGTGAGTATTGACTAGATGTTTGTCATGATAATGTGGTAGAATTAGAATTAACATGGTGGATAGTGAAGGCAGTAGTAGCAGAGTATAAGAAATGCAATGGTGGGTAAAGAGATGGCAGACTTGCCGTGTGGCAATTAGGTGGCAACGGTGGACAGTGATATGGTACTTTGGGGACAGATAACAGAACCACAATGGTGTCTACTGACAGGACGATGGTGGTAGACATATGATGGAATCTGCCTCTCCGGTATTTCAACAGAGGGCGCTCTCTCATATCAGTCTTAATATGTGGAATCAGTACTTTTTTGGCGATCTCTAAATCACAGTATCTCAATTACAAGCATGTGAACAGGCCAGTTGAACCTGCATACAGTCACACTGGCTGATTGACTGGTTTAAGGTTCCACTATTAGCAGTTTGGTTACGAACAGAAACTATACTCTAGTAGGGTAGTGATCAACTGACGTACACATGATGATCAGCAACTTGTCAAGTTTTGCGTAACTAACTAGGACCGATATGACCGCGCCCTCTGTCGATTGGTGGACAGGGCAACCGCTGCCGTGGATGATAGTAACAGGATGATGGTGATCAACAGTAATACTGAGGTGGATAGGCACCAATGGTGTGTCCAGATGACTTTTATCAACGCCTGGAAGGAATTTGTTACAATTCACTTGTATCTTAAAACGGATGAATGGGCAAAGCTAAAGAAGACATTCGGAATCGTGACCTACAGCTTAGCAGAAACATTTCCACAACTTTGTGTCTCAGATGGACGCAGTATGTATGCTAGCCGTACAATTTAAGAGTGACATAATTCAATCATTTTGTTTTCCAATCCAGTTATAAAGTGATATCGGAGGTTTGTTCGTATTAAAATGGCAGCCTCTAACTCGGTTAACTTGTTTTGGTAGTGATTAGTCGGAGTTGAATTCTTTCCTGGACTCTACTAATATTGAATCAGGATGAGCTCTACAATGCAGTGTAGACTCGCAGTAAGGAAGATAAGATTTCAGACTTTTATCGATGGAAAAGATCAAGTTTTGTTTTGCTGGTCCTTCTTTGGTTGCAATCTAATCAACGTCGCTTTTTATGCCCAACATTGTTGGTTCTCCCTCGGTGTGTGTGTAGACTTACTTTCAAGCCTGTTTGAGCTATAAACTATTGTCACGTAAAATCTTCCTAAACTTCTATGTTTTAGAGAAAGAAAGAAAGGAAAACCACTGATGGAATATTTTCTATCATGTTTAAAAGGATTTCAATATTTTTAAAGAGGGCACATTAACTTTTCTTCCTCTCTATACATTGCTCTATACTTAACTCTTCCCCAGTTCATTTCTTGCCTGTAAAATGTTAGAGTATGTGACCCATCATGATTTTTCATGTCAACCACAAGATTATGTTGGTTTGCTCTAAACGACCTATAGTGTCTTCCTCCTGCTAACAAAATGTCAGCTAATAACAAACACATATTTATCTTATATATTAGCAAAATAATTTCTTATTTTCAGATTTGTTTTATGACCTAAATTTAATAGGTAATAACATCTTACATTTTCTTTTCTACCTAACTTTCCAATTTAATTCGGCCTAGAATTTTGACGCTCTCTAAAAAATAATAAATGATCACGCTGTTTATAACTGCAATTTCATTTAGGAATGCTTTATGAATCTGCACTCATATGATTTTAATAAACAATAATTGTATATAAAATTACAATTTATATAAAAATAAAAACAATTTATTTTATAAACACCAATAAGAAATTTGTGTTGAAAGATTAATCAGATTATTGCTTCAAAAGTTCAATCACAAAATAATGGAAAACATACTCTGTGAGACCTAACATGTTACTAACATGTGTGTATATAAATACACACATTTGTACAAATATATATATGACGTACTATTAGTTAATATTTCCCCACACACATACACTTACACTCATAAACTTGTAATGTCTATGGAATGGTATCATCTCGCCCCCCCCCCCCCGCCCCCCATAGCAGACCTCATGACCCTACGGAGAACATGTCATGATTAAAAACAATCCTGGTTTGGATCTCTCTCTATTTAGTTCAGGTCAATGTCAGTACACTGTAGTCTAAACAAGTAATGTTCTCTGTAAGGAAACATTGCCCTTATTTCTAGTTGTTTTCAAGAAGACTGGTTGTTATTTTTATTTCTCAAGTGCAGAGGCATGTCAAGTTCTGCTGTCAGGTGTGATCTTGACACAGGGAATGTTGTGATGTGATACTAAGAGAATGTCTTAAAGATCTACGAAAGGACTTAGATGGCAGCTGTAGAACAAAGCTTGGAGATTACTCTTGGATTATTCGATAGGGACAGTCGCCAAAGCCAAGCAAAATGAGTCGAAAGAATTTTGTTTTTTGTGGTCAAGAGTAAAGTCTGCATTTATTTATGATATCGCATGCTTTGGACTTAACGTTGGTATGGGATCACCTGCTTCCCACATCCCTTTATCTCTTCATAAACTTCATAAACTCGCTGCTGACTGAGCGTTTCGGTCATTCCTGCCCCGTCTTGCATGATTTAATCCAAGTGGATTGGCAGGGAGTCATCGTTATCTCGGCATGGAATGACGGCAGGCTGCAATTGGCTGATTAAACTACTCCAGTGGTGATGGAGACAGATACTGATCCTGTAAACACGTCACATCTTTCAAAACTTGATTGCGCCAACAAAAAAAACATACAGAAGTACCGCCTTGACTTGCACTGTTTCACAAACAATATCATGTATCGATAGAAAACAGACGGAGAGGGTATTTATACCAACCTAAACCTTTGTGGAGATTTTGGCAATTTCGACTAGTTTTCATCATTTTTGCTGGGGATGATAATAGAATCCTTTGCAAACCTTGAGGGTATCCAATTTAAGGAAAAAAACAGTGCCTAGGTCTTATTCTTCTTGATGTCGGGAGATACAAAATCTAAGACATGTGTAACTGTGTGAATACCTCAGATATTTAAAATTTGAAACATTTATGATCAAGGAATACTCATTCGTTTAAATAATATTGGATTTCTGATCTTATTTTTCCCTAAAAATCCTATTTATGGACAGTTATTCAGTGTCCATAGAATTGTTGCCCTTTTCGGTTGGGTATTGAACTCTCTATCTTGTGTGGTCTCGTCGTTGTCTCATTCGTATCTCTAACATCGAAGGTTTGAGTTGATATAAATACATCGTACGGAACCATGTGACTTTGGCTGGGTGATGAGTCCACAAACCCCTTTCATTTTGTTGGTCCATTAGAAATACGTTCATATTTCAAGCCTTTACTTGTTAATTGTCCTTAACAAGGAGAGTCTAAGATTGAAACTTGACTAAAACAAAGTGTTATCAATCCACCAACATTTCCCTCTTCATTCAGTCAACTTTTGAAAAATTTACAGGAGAAATGATTGGAGTAAAGAGGAGAAGTATTGCCGTGGGGCAAAAATTAAATATTTATTTGTTGGCCAAAATGACCTAGTTTTGGGGTTTTATTTTTGGTTAAGATCATTTGGGGGCCATAATTTCATCATTTTAAAGATTGGTCAATTTCTGTCTGTTGTTCAATTGTTTGATCTGGGTCCAGTTATGTTTGGAATGTCGCCCTGAGGGGAATGCTTGCACCATCATCATACCAAGTGGAAAAGCTGTAGTTTATCATACACACAACATAAAAAAACGTTGGTGTACTGATTGTGTTGGATCAAACATAATTTGATCAAGAGAGCTATTGTTTTAGTTTTTCAACGAGAATCAATCCGTCAGTTTGTCCAGAGGATACTGTACCCTAATGTCATCCACACACACACCCCATCCTCCTTTCCACCACTACCCCATCCCATCTTTAAAACCTGTTATGGCATTTAGCAACCTTTTTACCCCTTTAATAGTAAGAGAAAAAAATCCTTTGCATGTAACTTTTACAAATTTTGTATATTTCTCTCCTTTTTTTTCAGGAGCTCTTGCACCCCTGACAGCAACAGGGCCCAACGTACAAGCGGCTCAGACCACACAAGAAATAACCATTCCGAACACTGTAAGTTGGGAAGGTACCATTACACCAGAACATTGGTACCAGAACATTGGCCGTGGGTCTGTGACTCTCTTCAAACAGTATATTGTAAAGTTGTCAGTCAGTCTCGGGAGTCTTGCTAAGATAGGATAGATGGCATTGGATAATGTCAAATAAAGAAATGACAATGGTAGCAGTTCAACGTTATAGAGTTTGCAAAGAGAGGTGAAAGACAAAGACTTTATACGTCATAGTTACTTTGCCACACCATGTGACATGCCCTCGCCCCCTCCCACCCCCCCCCGTATCTTAGCCTGTGAATGACAGTCTTTTGGAAGCTTCTGGGATAGGTATAACAAATATCTAAGCATTGATTTTTCTTCTAAAATTGATTGGTGCAGAGACCAGCAGAAACAAAATTAAAACAACATTTTCTGTCGTTGCATGACTATTCTTTACAACAACAACAAAACAAGTAGCCGTGATGTTTATCACATTATTTCATTTTAACAAATATTGCAAAAGAAGAAAGAAGATTTAACGTATTTAACTGCTAATCTTGAAAGCAATGCCCCGAAAGTGTTGCTGAGAGATTGTTTTATCCCAGGAAGAAGGTAAAAAAAGGCAAAGAAAATGATTTTTATTGCCCAAAATCTGTACATATTAAATTTAAAAATGACAGATCGACCAAACACAAGAACATCCTGGCTTCGTGAAAGTTTGCCGTCTTTCAAAGTTTTAAGTGGTACTGCAAAAGCAGGAATGTGCAGAATTATAGAGACGTGGTCGTTTCTTAATTCTGTCTGGTTCAAGCTTATGATGTTTCTTTAAAGGGTGGGGCTGGGGAAGGTTGTATTACTTAGACCTGCACTTGGGCTCTGTTTCAAGGACTGGTTTAAATACATATTTGTGGCAGTTTTGAGGCAATTCTCTACACTTTAATCCAAACATGCATAACATTGTGTTGTTTGCCCTGCGGCAAGGTTTTCCAAGCTCTGCCTCCATGGCTGGCAGTTTCAGATTGGTGGCCTCCATTATTACACCTCGGGGCTATGTTTGGAGGTCCCCCATGAGACAGACATTTTAAGTTATCAGCCCTATGATATGTGTGTCTGTTTATGTGACTTTCATTACAGACTGTGAGCAAAAAGGATGAAAAAAAAAGTTTCGTGATTTGCCAAACGACATTGAAGGGTGGAAAGGGTACAAGGTTGTCAAATTATGAAAATTGTCTGCAATGCAAGCAGAGTTCATTGTCTCATAATATCATGGGATGGATGGGAAAACGGTGCTCTTAACGTGCATGACACGAGTATTTTACTTTCAACTTGTCATCTTCAAATTAATATAAAACTAGCCAGATTTGTCCAAAACTGCAGAAAGCTGTGAGTTAGGAAGGCACTCCCACCACTGTGACCTTTTTAAATTGTTCCCAAATTTGACGGCCCCTTACGATAAAACCAGGGTTCAAAGGTCAATTGACATTCCACATAAGCTGGAAATGTAAATATAAATAGTATAACAATAAATCAGCAGAGGACTGTCTCATGCAGGATGATAGCTTTACTTTTAGTCATCAAAGAAAAATTGATTCTGAAAAATTGATTCTGAACTTTATGAGTAGTCTTGCAAGTTTTGTTAAAATAAGGTCATGTGGGTGAGGGGGGAGGGGGGGAGAGGAAGGAGGGGAAGGTAATTAATTGTAAGTTTTGTAATATTTGTTGTCACATGGAAACCTTGTATGGAAGGAAGTGGAACACAAGTTGCATATTTTATTCCGATACACCTGTGTGGTCAGACCTATGTTTTACTATGCTGATATGGATCAATTTTTGTGCAAGTGCAAATTTCGAGGCGTGCGGCATATAAGGTGGTCTATACGAAACTTTTTTTTGCAACTAATTAAAGAGTTATCTCGACCTGTTATCTTATGCCGAGCGATTTGACTAAAACTGCAAGTTGCAATGGCCTCGCAAATTAGTAATCGCCGATTTTGATTCTCCCAAACTTATCATGCTTTAGCTTTATATACTGTTGTTAGAGATTTCCATCACTAGTGTTTTGAGCAATTGTAAACCTTCACACACGTATATTCCCAAACATCGAAGGCATTATTTAAATTAGACAAATGAATGAGTGAAAATGCCTGGAGGGTGGCATTCAAGGAGGTTTAAAGTCTGACCGTATGTTTGTGACCATGTTTGATTACTTCTAGCATATTCTACAGGCATCCTTTTAACCGTGTCTGTCTGCCTGTCCCTTTTGGCCACATCTGTTTTACCCCTTTGCCAGATTTTAGTGCCTACTTTTTCATGACGTATTGTTGCTATCACTATTTTGTAGTCCAAATTGAGATGAAAGAGAAAGTTTGGGGAAGGAAGGAAGTCAGCAGAAATCTGGCAAAAGATGGGAAAGCCTTTTGTGAGAGGAGCTTCTTGGATTCATTTGTAACACAGTATTACTGGTCTAACACAGTATTACTGTTATAATTCAATGTATTTGTAACACAGTATTTACTGGTCTAATTCAATGCTGTCTGACATTCTTGCCCCAACTTAAATCACAATCACATATCTTGATGTTTCCAGAAGTGGTTCTTCCGTCCAAGTAATTCTAATTTACCTGATAACGCTATGCTGACATTCGAATATGTTTCTGTGAAAGACAACATTGTACTTCAGGTCGGCTGTTATAAGGGTTTTAATTTTGATAATGCGTGTGAATAGTTTTGGTCTGTGCTAGGATATACTGATTCCTGCAGCACTTTTCAGCGGAGGGGGTGGGCAGGGGTGGGGGGAAGGGTCAATGCTAGGACCTGTTATTTCAAAGTTGACACTGGATACAAAATTGAAACTATCTCAATTACAAAGCAAGTTGTTTAGTACTTTTGACAAATTTCCTTTTCCTTCATGTTTTTCAGCTGATCGGTTGTGTGATCGGAAAAGGTGGATCAAAGATTCAAGAGATAAGGTAAGTTGCCGTAGAATATACATTTGAAAGAGCAACAAAGGTTAGATCCATGCCTCTACGTTCGAAAGTAGCAAAGTGAGCAGGTGACGAGCCTTGCTCTAAGCGTAATGCTAACCCTTTCCTCTTTCCCCACCCTCCATCCCCCGCCCCCTCCCCAAATTGCAGGAAGCAAAGAATGTGGTACAATCATGGGCATGGGTTTGGTAAATTTGTTAGATATTTATGTAGCTATTTTTGCCCTCTCAATTTTGCTCTTCAAAAATAAGTAAGAATCCAGATATCTGAACACGTACTGTTTCCCGTTCTACGTCTTCAATTTATGTCTCTTAATCCCGATTTTTTTTCTCCCCTTATTCTTCTTGTTTTGTGGAGTGATGAATATTTCATTATTTTTCATCCATCTTTCGTAATTTCTTCACAACAACCTCAGTCTCAAGTTTCACTTTCATCCAGTCAAATTTTGAAAGTTGAAAAATTTACAGAATTGTAAGGACAAAAGGAACGTCAACGGTTAATTACTTGTTGGAGATTTGACATTTTTTAGACTCTCTAAATCCCGAGATAATCCCAAGAAATATCATTTGTTTCTTCTCCATCTCTGAGTCATGTTGTTGCCTTTTGTTTCTGTCAGAAAAGAGACGTGTGAGATATTTCATTTCATTAGCGGAGAATTAATCTCAAAAGCAAACGAGATTTGCATACACCAGTGGCATGTCTGTTGCCAAAATATTGATTCCCTCCTGGAATGAGAGCTTTGAATCGGGGGGAAAATTGATACAAAGTTTCCCCGAGTCGCTCGGAGGAATATCCACTCCCGCATCTGACGCAGATGCATTCCATC
This sequence comes from Apostichopus japonicus, assembly GCF_037975245.1. NCBI lineage: Eukaryota > Metazoa > Echinodermata > Holothuroidea > Aspidochirotida > Stichopodidae > Apostichopus > Apostichopus japonicus. The sequence continues at coordinate 16,205,018 of NC_092564.1, forward strand.
ATACTCCAGATACCCTGCCATCAATGATTGTCAGGAAAACGCCCACAATTCTATACACAATTTGAAAATTAGGCAATTTACCTATCCCCTGCTCTCTCCATCGGCCCTTGTGGGGATAATCTTACTCTGCGTTCTGAAATCGAGGCAAAATTGATTGCAGTTATTCCACTCACCATCTATTGCTCACTATAGAGTGAGTAGACACATCGATGTCTCTATGCGTCGTGTTATTGCTCTTTCAGATTTATCTGCAAGAGATAACGTGGCGTTAGTTTTTCCACTTTTTGTCTGTCTCTCTCTCTAACTGCCATTTTGAGTTTTCTCTTTTAATATTTTTACAGGTTTTTGGGGGGGGGGGGTGCGGAGGGTGGAGGGAGATGTCTGGAGTTTCTGTTTTTAATTATTGCTCACAACAAAAGGTTGTGTTTCAGTGATACTTTACAGATTGTGTTGTGGTGACATGCAATTGCACTCTTGTAACTTTGACAGAAACTGACGAAAATGAGCTGTTAAGACAAAAACAAAAGCACAACTTGCTGTTTGGATTTAAAGATAGTTAAAAATTGGAGGAGGAAAGAAAACAAAATGTTTCACGGTGGCGTACAATCTCTTATCTTTTGTTTACAGAAATGTGTCAGGTGCTACAATTAAGATCAATAATCTTCAAGAAGGGAACACAGAGAGATCTGTTACCATCACAGGGACACCCGAGGCCGTCACATTTGCTCAGTACCTCATAAGTGCAAGGTGAGTGGCTTCCATTTTTTATTAAAATCAATTCCAACTTGACTAACCATGTGTATCATTGTACATCTAAATTCCTGTGTTAAGAGAAATACGATAGGAGTCGCTGTACAGTAAAAGAAGAAGAAGAAGGGTAGGAAGGATTAACAGCGAGGGCGGTATGACGTTGAGACTCTGCCGTCACTTAAGACCTATTATCCCTGCTTTCCAATCGTCACATTTTAACCATTGTCGTCGTCGTCGAATTTTGTTAAAATTACAAACTCTTTCGAAAGCTTTTACACAGGAAGACTGAAACAATTTTACTATGCATAATTCATATAAATGGATCAACACACTTGTCATTTGAGACCAAATTATTGGCCATGGGATCGCACGGTACATACGCATTGAATAGATGCCGCTTTCCAAAATAGGAATTAGAAAAAACAAAACAAAATCGGTACACCTTTTTCATTATTTCATCATTGTCGAATATGAAAAGGGTTGTCGGTTTGTGAGTGTGATCATTTACCTCCAAAGAAGACAGATTTGAAACCGTGATTTGATAGCAGTGAAAATTTAATCACCGGCCCAAATTATTTCCCCCCAATCTTTGTAAGTTTTGGAGTTGCAGTGAAAGACTCTTTTACAGAGAGAGCAAACAACTTTAATTTACCTCTAGAGAGCAGCTACAGTGAGCCTTGTGTAAGCTCTGATCTTTGTAAAGATTTCCATCTTGCCACAGTCTGTCTTTTCAGTGTCTTCGCATCCTTAAAAAGTTATGAAAAAACAAGATTTTGTGTAGGCCTTACTTTCCACTTGGGATATGTCACAAGTTATTCACTGCCCTTAATTTGGCTTGGCCAATTTTTTTTATTTCATTGGAGAACTTGTTTAAGCTATTATACTACACAGAAATGGTCACTGGATTACAGTTAATGTAACTTCTGGTTTATAGTTCTGAGAGCCTTGTTGGCTAAGAGTACTGTATGATCAGGTTGTTGGGATGCATTGGTAATTTCCAGATGGTATGATTAACTATAAAGTCTTAAGCTACTGGGACCTCTAGCGACTAAATCCTGAGGGCGTTCTATTCTTCTTCATTGTGACTGTATGATCCTGTAGCTGAGATGGGTTGCTTCGTCCAGATCATATGATGAAATAATTCAGCTTTGAGGTATAGGAAACCTTAACTAGCTTTGAGAGCCTTGTTCTTTATGGTAACCTGAAACCCCTAACTAGCTTTGAGAGCCTTGTTCTTTATGGTAAACTGAAACCCCTTACTAGCTTTGAGAGCCTTGTTCTACATGGTAACATGAAACCCCTAACTAGCTTTGGGAGCCTTGTTCTTCATGGTTTCCTGAAACCCCTAACTAGCTTTGAGAGCCTTGTTTTTCATGGTAACCTGAAACCCCTAACAGGCTTTGAGAGCATTGTTCTGCATGGTAACCTGAAACCCCTCACTAGCTTTGAGAGCCTTGTTCTTCAAGGTAACCTGAAACCCATAACTAGCTTTGGGAGCCTTGTTCTTCATGGTAACCTGAAACCCCTTACTAGCTTTGAGAGCCTTGTTCTTCATGGTAACCTGAAACCCCTAACTAGCTTTGAGAGCCTTGTTCTTCATGGTAACCTGAAACCCCTTACTAGCTTTGATAGCCTTGTTCTTCATGGAAACCCATAACTAGCATTGAGAGACTCGTTCTTCATGGTAACCTGAAACCCATAACTAGCTTTGGGAGCCTTGTTCTTCATGGTAACCTGAAACCCCTTACTAGCTTTGATAGCCTTGTTCTTCATGGTAACCTGAAACCCATAACTAGCATTGAGAGACTCGTTCTTCATGGTAACCTGAAACCCCTAACTAGCTTTGAGAGCCTCGTTCTACATGGTAACATGAACCCCTAACTAGCTTTGAGAGCCTTGTTCTACATGGTAACATGAAACCCCTAACTAGCTTTGAAAGCCTTGTTCTTCATGGTAACATTAAACCCCTAACTAGCTTTGGGAGCCCTGTTGTTCATGGTAACCTGAAACCCCTAACTAGTTTTGAGAGCCTTGTTCTCCATGGTAACCTGAAACCCATAACTAGCTTTGAGAGCCTTGTTGTTCATGGTAACCTGAAACCCCTAACTAGTTTTGAGAGCCTTGTTCTCCATGGTAACCTGAAACCCATAACTAGCTTTGAGAGCCTTGTTTTTCATGGTAACCTGAAACCCCTAACTAGCTTCGACAGCCTTGTTCTTCATGGTAACATGGAACCCCTAACCAGCTTTGAGAGCCTTGTTCTTCATGGTAACATGAAACCCCTAACTAACTTTGAGAGCCTTGTTCTTCATGGTAACCTAAAACCCTTAACTAGCTTCGAGAGCCTTGTTCTTCATGGTAACATGGAACCCCTAACTAACTTTGAGAGCCTTGTTCTTCATGGTAACCTGTAACCCCTAACTAACTTTGAGAGCCTTGTTCTTCATGGTAACCTAAAACCCTTAACTAGCTTTGAGAGCCTTGTTGTTCATGATAACCTGAAACCCCTAACTAGCTTTGAGAGCCTCGTTCTTCATGGTAACATGGAACCCCTAACTAGCTTTGAGAGCCTTGTTCTACATGGTAACATGAAACCCATAACTAGCTTTGAGAGCCTCGTTCTTCATGATAACATGAAACCCCTAACTAGCTTTGAGAGCCTCGTTCTTCATGATAACATGAAACCCCTAACTAGCTTTGAGAGCCTTGTTCTTCATGATAACATGAAACCCCTAACTAGCTTTGAGAGCCTTGTTTTACGTGGTATCCTGCACGTGTTTGTAGCGGAGGCAAGCTCCTTTGTTCAGTTGGAATGATGAAATATGAAGCTATTTGTTATTTGTTAATTATGATGATTTGTTGTAGGAGTCTGGAAGTAATCGGTCTACGTGGTATGTGACTCACAAGCCGTTGGAGTTATTTTGTTTTGAGAGCAAACGTTATTCATTAGTCTCGAGTTGACAAGTATGAGCTATTGGAATGTGTAGCGGTGGGAGGGAGGGATCATTTATTAGAGAGCTTGTCGGAATTAGGTTGTGTCAATTCTTTGGTAAACAGAATGAAGTTGCTAGAATCTAGAGCTAGTTTAGGGTTTTGTCTCATTCATCATTAACTATCAATTTATATATATATATATATATATATAGTGGTTAGGGTGTCTGTAAATAAAACCGGAGGCAGAGGTTCGAATCCCGGTGGAGGCTGGAGGTATTTCACTGTTCTGGATTTTCCAACTCACTACGATTTCAATTATATATATATATATATATATATATATATATATATATATATATATATATATGTATATGTATATATTGGTTTCAGTAAGCCCCTATTAAAATTGCTTTAGATATTTCAAGCCTTGATATAGATTATATGATTAATTGTCCAATGTGAATCATGACCACAGATGATGACAAAAATGCCGTCAGTTTTTTTTTTACTGCCAAAGACATCTCTGATTTGAATTATAACCTCACAGAAATACTGTGAACAATTCACCATCAGCTTTCTCTGTTTGTTATGCCTTCCCAAATAACTGCTTAGTTTACTACTATATCTTGTGTGCTAAAGTTGAAAACATAATTCATAGACAGTGAACAAAAAGTACATGCTGTTTCTGTGTCTAACTGCTCTCCCATCCCCCCTTGCACTAACTTCATACTCAAAAGTCAAGCAATCAGTTTTTATCCCCCCCCCCTCCACCCTTTTGTGCTGCACAAAACGCAAATGAAAGTATGATTTTGCAAATCCTCACCCATCCTGTGTTCCCCTGCCCTCCCGCCCGCCTTCCAGTGTTCTTATCCCGTAAAATGTGTCCAGTCGATGATATCTTTGATCGCTCGTCTCAACTTTAACTGTTGCTTGTCATGACCGTGTATTCTGTCCAGTACCTATCGATGATGATGATGAGGATCATCGGCTCTCTGATAATATCCTCCTCCTCCTAAATGTCATCCAAACTAAACTCGTCGTCTCGGCTCTACAGCAGCCAGAACCGACCAGCGGCATTGTCTATTTTGTTGTGTTGTGCGTTCTTTACTTTGATACTCTCTGTGAACCAGTTTAGCCGATCTGTGTCTTTCCCGTTGAACATTTCATCACAATGGTTTTAATATGCCCTCAGATTTGACACAATTAAGAGCTAATTTCTTAATGAACACTCTTCCTTAATTTTTTTCCTTCCATATTTTTTGTTTTTTTCCATTCTGTTCCATCTCTCTTCCTTTTTTTGTTTTTTTGACGGCGAATGAATCGTGACTTCCGTGATATCATTAACCTTTGTTGTTGTTGTTGAGAATGTGATTGACAATATCTATTAACAACAAAACTAAAATCATGGAAAACAAAACTTGTGGCAATTTTGAAAACAATAATTGAAAATCATATCAAAAGGCTCAAGAAACATCATTACATTTTTGTTTGTTGTTTCATTGTCAAACTTATCATGTCTAACTGTCATACCGACATTTGAAATGAATTTAATGTTGATAAAATAATTCCTAATAATTCGGTTGAGTTGCAAAAAAACACACTCTTATTGTACCTTCTTCTCTATCTTTTCTTCTTTGTTTTGGTTTCATAATAATAATAATAATATGATAAATATAATAATATAATAAGATGATGTATAACCCTAATTTTTAGAGATGAATCATTCCCAAATATTCTTAGCTAGTTTCTCGATCATATAGTAAACTCAATTCTACCATGTTTTAATCTTATATTTCATATATCACAAAACTAAAGCTGGCCTATATTAGAGAACTCATCCATATTCAGATCATATAAAATATTTATTGTTTGGAATAATGTATGATATGTGAAACCCACATTAGGTCAATACCAATATTATTATCATATGTTCTGGTGGTCTGAAAAACAAAATAAGTCATGGTAAATCTTGATATGTCACCCAATAAAATTGTGCTTCTGGTAAGAAAAGATGCATTGAAGAATTCATTTCCAACCTTTGTGGCATATTTATAGAGTGATCAAAAAATTATTACCAAGAAAATTCTTTTTATTCCATTATTTTATATTTTTATACAAAAACAGAAGCTTCTTTTTTGCTCTTTATTCGTAAAGAAGATCATATAATGTTAAAACAGTTTTTTGCTTGCATGCATGCGACATCTTTAAATGGCAGCAGACCAAGCTAGAAAATATACTTTTTCTTAAATAGTCATCATGTATTACTTATCATGTGATCTGTCAGGTGTTTGTTATTATCATGATCATTATTAAACAATGCAGTCATTGTTTTTTTTCCTTTATCCTATTATTCTCTCGTGAAATTTTGTAGTGGCATTGTCATCCCTTGGGTGCTGTTTAGCTGCATACTGAAGAAGAAAGGGGAAATAATAATAACAAAATTGTATCGAGTTGTGAATCCTAGAATAGGATCAGAACTGCCGACTGGATATGGTTTACCCAATTTTCTTCTTTCTTGTGTTTAATAATATGATAAAGTTATGTAAAAACTTTCCCAAATACCTAATATTGATCCAGAAACGTGGCTTTGTACATCGTCCGTGAGAGGGTTGTCACACTGGATTTTGGAACCCCATGAATCGGTTCAGCTGTGCTTTAGGGGAAGGAGGGTCTAGTCTTCAAAGAAGAAAAGAAAAAATGAAAAGTTGAAAACAAGAAACAGTTTATTTTTATCTATCCTGTACAATGTGGAAATTCAATCATTATTTAAGCCGTTGAAGCTTAATGCGCTCGGTTTCTTTTGCCCAAACAACAGATATAGAAGAAGGCAAAGAGAAAAAAAGTGGCATCATAAATTGTTTGCCGTCTTATTAGTTGTTCAATCAGTTTGGTATAGATAAATGATGCATTTTTCTGAGAGATATATCTTACAGCACCTAAGAGATGACCTCACTATTTTTTTTTTTTTTCTTTTTCTTCTCCATTTTGTGATAACACCCTTCGATAGTTGGTTAATGAATATTTTATAGTCCCATCTTTTCATAGTCGTTGTTGTTGATTACACCTCTACCCTTTTTCCCTTTTGTGTTTTCCCACAGCTTGGAAATTGCCAAAGGCATGACCTCTACCCTCCCCACCAGCTTGTCATCAACTACTGTCTCACCCTTCCCAACCTCTCCCTCACACCTTTCCTCTACTCCTTCCCCCCTGCCCTTAAATGGAACCTTCCCTCCTGTACTGTCCGCCCTCTCATCTACCGCCTCTCTACCATCTTCGGGCATGAGCACCGACACCATAACGACTTCCACACCCCAAAGCGACCTGCTCGCATCGCTACAAATGACCAACCTGCTGAAGACCACTCCCCTCATGAACGTGGACTGGGGCTCGCTCTCTCATAACGTCTACACCTCCAAGCTACGAACACAGAACAACAGCGGCGGTGGAAGTAGAAAGTATGCACCATACTAATGCCGTAGCTGCCACCGCCCGCCACCATCCTCCTGTGAGACGTTGGCTACCCTCGCAGTTGTTATATTCATTCTTGACCAAATCTCATAATTTGCACCATCATGCATCCGCTCTGTTTTTTGTTTCGTTTTTTTTTTCGATATAAGCTGATAGATTTTAAAAAAAAAACTGACGATGGCTCCCCTTTCATCCTGTGTTGGCATTGTTTTTAGTCAGTGTTGGTGTCATGGAATTAAAAAAAAAATTGTAGGAGAGCTTACAGCAGCTTATCGTGTTATGTTCATCAATTTCACCAAACTAATCTATTAGTACTCAAAATATTGATCAAATATAGACAATCTTAGTAGAATTTTATGTGTCATATGGATGTTAATTAACAGATATTTAATATATCCATTTTAATATTCTGATCATTATCGACCAGACACCTATTTTTCACTATTGTAATGATTGCAGTCAAATTACAAATCAAAAACTTATTGATATATTTTTTTTTTTCACTTTTGTCAACCATTCGAAACAAAAAGTTGGCTGGTCAAGGTTAAAATTTACAATATAGTGCAGTGTTGAAAATTTACAATATAGTGCAGTGGTGGGCATTGGGTGTGGTGGGGAGGGGGGATGTTTGGTTGCCTGGCATTGGAATGCCAACTCTACATTGAATATCTTCACTCTCTGTCAGGGATACACGGAAGTACCTTCGTATTTTGATGACAGCAACCCCCCCCCCCAAAAAAAAAGATGTTTCAGATGGATTTGAATGGTGGGGAAGGGTGGTGGTTGGATTGTTGGAAGCAGTATGTGACTGATTCCACTTTCCATTTAGAAGTGAGCTTACAGCTGCTATGTGGGTATGGCATTAAACGTTACCAGTATTATTATAGAAAATGTGAAATTGGTAAAATCGACTTTTGACTTTTTGGCACCTTTTACCAATATTACTATCATATTATTCCAGTCTCCAGTGGAAGTGATATCTCATAGGTAGAACAATAAAGCGTCTTTCTTGAAAAGGGGTGACCAAGATATTTCAGAGTGTTGCAAACTTGAAATGATAGAAATGGGACTTGTGATAATATAACCTACATGTGTGCACACCAAAAGTGAAATCATAGGTGAGACTGATCAAACCGAAAACTCTTATCGGACTCAGCCGTGTTACGGTAGTCTCCCGTGGCTCATGAAGTGTTTGAAGTAAATGATAAGAGAGTTGTTTATAATCTTTCGACGTTGTGAAGTCGGATACAAGACAATCATCTTTTCTTTATTTCCGGTAGGCCTGCCATACCGCATACGAGCAAATACGATCGGTGCACACGCGCAATGATTTTTTCAACGGAATTGTAGCTTGCCTGTAATGAATACTTGCCTTCCTTTGAATCAGCTAGGCAACATCAGAATAATCAACTTGCCAACTTTTTCTTGCATAAAAAAATAATAATAAAAACAGTATTTAACAACAACAAAAAGAAGATGTATCCAAACAACTCCTTGGTGGATAGTTTGGGGTTTTCTTGATAAAGATTCGAAAGACGAATGACAGACATCTTTAGCCGTTAGGGGTTGAAATAGTAGTTAAGAAATTTTTGCATGAATATTTACGACATATAAAGACACTCAGAGGTAGAGGTCTTGCGATAAATAGTAAAAACCGAGTAACTCCCAGTCGTGTACACTTATATTTGCATGGACCAACAGAGACAACCAATTTAAAGATATTGTACCAGAATAAATTTTATTCAAACCCTTGTATATATCCCTTTTTTTTCCATTTATCTAATTAGTTTGAAATAGTTTGCAAAGATTTGTTTTTTTCCCTCTGTGTGCTGTTTTCTTGGCATTTCTCCATCCTCTTCACCGTGGCAACCACTTTGGTGCACGATTTAGTGAGCTATAAATCTATAAATAGAGGACGGAGTGTTTTAGTTTTGACCAAAGGAAGACTTCTCTCTATAGGAAATAATTTCAAAGAAAGAACAGGAGAAACAGGCAAAGCTGTAGGTAAAAGTAAAATAAAGTTGGAAAATAGACAATGATTTGGAGTCTGAAAATCCCAAGTCTTCTTGAGCAAAAAAAAAAAATTATTTAAATATTTTTTATGATGATAGATTGTTTCAATGTCTTCAAAAGTTTAACCTAATTTTAATCATTTTATGGTCACATTTCTGGCATATTTTATTGGTTGTATTTTCTATTGTATTCAATCTTCATTCGATGTATTAACATAGTAGTCACACCAATTTGGGTTGTTATTTTTTTTCTTTTTCTCAACTTCCTTTTTAATTTTTAATTCATTTCTTATATATTGTCATTTGCATTTTTGGATTGAGGCTGACTTACAAGTTATCATTTTTGGAATTTTCACAATTTGTTTTCTTTTTTTTTTCTTCTGCTCACTCTGTTTTCAATTTTTTAAAGTCTTCCGTGTAGATAGCAATTGCACAATAAGTCTTGACCGGACCAGACAAGTCTGTTAAGACCCAGTGAAGTGATAACCGTATGCTGTTTAGTGATGGTTTTATCAGTTATTTAATATTCATCTTTTTGAAAGTTTAAAAGAGTCAGTTTACGCTTTAACTCCCGTAGTTGACAAAATCATCCTCTTCTTCTATATCTTCTGTTTTCATTTTCCTTCTCAATTTTCGAGATCAAAACTGAAAAAGTCGGCCAGTTCAATCGTCGTCGTGTATTCAACGGAGGACGACGCAGAGCAGAACGTGAATATTCATGTTCTGATATCTGCATCAGTATAAGTCTGTCTAGTAAATAACGTCACAACAAATTTAATTCACGTCGAAATAGTGCGGCATTAAATTTTCAAACCGAAATATTCAATAAAGCTATTAATGGGATTCAAAAAGAAGCTAATAAATTATGTATTCAATATTCATTGATATTTATAAACGAAAAGCTCATTTGCTGCCATAAGTATGATTCTTAACCTTACTTAGTAATTCAGTAGCAGAGAGAACCAAGTATTCAGCATTGGGCTACTACGGGGGCCTATAAATGCCATAATAATTATATCAATCACTGTCATGCATTAATTCTCATCGTTAAACCTCTTCACTGCTTTTGCCGTATCGAACGTTGCTTCTCAGGGGCAGAATAAAGGGTTGTTTTAAGTAATCCTTAAATATTTATAGCTGATGTCTTCAAGTTAAAGGAAACTTTGTATCTTAATATGAAGTATTTTCTTTTTCCATCTATTCACTGATCATTCTGGATCACACCATTGAAGTTGTTAAGCCCCTTTCTGGGTGCTTACAATTTTTGCTAACATTTTTTTTTTTTTTTGAGCCTGAAGAAGCATTTAGTAAAAATAGGGTTTCATTAATTATAGAGATATTTTGACACAAGTGTGTTTTCAATCCAAGGAAAAAATATTATGAACACTTGGGAATGGTTTGGGCGATGGAGTTGTCTTGAAACAAAACTATACAGCTGAATGCTAGTTAGCAAGGATCACAACCAAATGTAAAAATATGCAAGTAGATCACAAATTTTGTGTAAAGACATGAATATTTTAAGATTTTATCATCACAATTTACTTTAAACCAAAAAAAAAATTTTTTTTTACAATTTGAAATTTAAAATCAGGCTAGTTATTCAACATTTATTGGTAGCGGAGACCATCATCATAAAGCTATATACAATGTTGATTTATGTCAACAATATCTTCAAAATGATGGCTTTTCTTCTATGCAGGGAATAAAAACCCCTTTGTTAGCGAAACTAACTGGTCAATTGAGCCGATAGTCTAAAATAGGATTTGATAAATCGGTATTCGTTAGGTTTTAATGTGGAATACTCTCTCGCTGTTATTTAAGTCTTTAGGTAAATCGCTGTCTATAAAGAACTGCCAGTTTAAGTGTAAATACTTCAAAAAAAATTTCATTTTAGTGAATTGTTCCTGTACAGAATTTTTTCTTATCTCAATTTCTCTAACTCGTTGTTCTCTTTTCATTCTTTTTTGCTCTGTTATATTTGTTTTATTTTTTATTTGTCTTGTTTTTCTTTTTCTTCTTGCCAAATTCAATTCTCTTTGAGAAGTTGTAAAGATGTTAGAAGATGGGATTGATAATGCCAGTTACTTGTTTAATAACATAACATAAAAAAAAGTGCTGTCTCTCTCGTTAAATTGTAGCAATGGAGGAACCTCTTTTTGATCAAGCACGTCAATTTCTCGTGCTAAAAGTGGCTGAAAATTTGTTGTTTTTTTTTTAGTTGTAGAGTATTTAAATTGAGTAATGAAAATCATACAGAATTAAATAAAAAACCAAAAAAAAATTAAAATATTGCAGATTATTTTTCTTTTAAAAGTTTACAACCAATTTTGGTAGTAAGTTTTGCCTGGTAGTGTTGGCAGCAGTTGTATTTAATATTTGATAGTGTGAATTTTATTTTCATGAACATTCTTCCTTCTGGATTGTAATAATCATTCTCGAAGTAGATTGATGCACTTTAAATAAACCATTTAAATAAACCATCACTTTATGAAAAAAAATTGATAAATAACAATTTCAAGGAAATTTTTATATCCATCATGTTTCAAAAATTTAATTCTCGATTATAAGGAAAATGGTTTCTGCTTCGCAAGACGTCAAAACCACATGTAATAGTTTGTAGAGAGCATTTCTTTTTAATCCTTATGACCAAAAAATGTGCTTGTTAAATTTTTCAGTGAAATGTCCACACTTTAATTTTGTTGACACTACCAGCAACTTCTAGTCAGCCTATAGTGTTGTCAGTGTGTCAAAATGTGTCCTGACAATTGTAAGTATTATACAAATCAAGTGAACACTCTATTTTACATCTTTTGTTTATCCTTTGATATTCAGATACAACTTTTGTGCTGTGCTATTACTCTTTAATTGTCCTGAGCCATAGTAAGGGGGAGGGGGGGTAGGGCTTTTAATTCTGAAATTAGAATTCATTGCATAGTTGTTGTTTTTTTGGTTTTCTTGTAAAAAAGTATTTATTAGAAGTGAATATTTCAAAATCCTGTTTGAAGTCTTGCCCTTGAACTTGCTACCTCACAACTCAAGTTTAAGTTAAGTGTTTTTAAAAGTTAAGTGTTTGTTTCTTTGATATTATAAGATTAAAAAACAAATAATTAGAAGTTAAAAAAACACATGTGTTCCACTCCCTCTTTCCTCAAAATTTCTGAAATTACTAAATAGACATAACTTGAAATCAGGATACATGATCAGTTTCTACTTACATACTCTGAAAACAGCATTTTCTATTTGTATTTGGGTCGCTAGGTTTTTGGTGATTTCTCAAAATTGTAATCCTATGCAAGCCCCAAAAGTAAACTTGTCTTAATGCAAGTTTTGTTATCATTTTGAAACTGAAACTTGATTTTCAGTTTCACAGTTCAATTTCACAGAGACTTAAGCATGAAATCAATCTTTTGATTTGGTTCAAAGGCTCCTGCTTTAAGACTCTCAAGTCTAATAGCAAGAGATGTTTTTATATCTGTTTGCAAAAAATGGCTTCTGTTAAAAGCAGAGCTTAGAACAATGCAGCAAGAATTACAATCTCAGAAATCTTTTGTAGGTACAATTTGGAATTTTGATTATGTTTTTTATTTTCTTATGATGTCTTTTGTTTTAAATGTAATTATTTGGATTATGAAACAAAGTTTGCTGGTATTGAGTAACATCTTAGACTTAGGTAAGCTTTCTTAGTTTTTTTTCCCCCCCAACAAGCAATAATGCTCTCCTCCACCACCTTCCACTCCCTCTCCCTCCACCACCCCACAACTCTACTTTTTCTCATATTTTGCAATTGTGACCACACAAAAAAACTGTAGAATCTCTCTGGATCTCTCAAAGAAAGATGGAAACTCTGATCATTGTCGTTTGTTTACATTTGTACTCAGCTAAGTTGTAACATCTAAAACAGCAAATTAAAAACATGTTTGCTAAGAAATTGATTACACATTCAACATTGGAAATACAAGTTCTATCATCTCTGCATTGCACAAAACTACTCCACCCTCCTTCCCCTCCTCTTCTCCAACCTACACTGGGCTACTGCTAACAGGGTCAACAAGTTTTTTTCTATGTGTTAGCTTCCAAGTTTGTTGATTGGGTGGGAGGGGTGGGGGTGGTTGTGTGGATGGTGTGAAGTAGGCACTGTACTTAAATATGTGTTTTTGATTTTCATAGTTTTTAACTATAAATGGTTGATTTCAGAACCTAGTTGTACCCTATGCAAAAAGTATTGGTTAGGCATTACTCTTATCAAACCCACTAGACTAAAAGTTTTCAGCTAATAAATAATATTCTTGCAACCATCAGTATTGAGCATAATAAAGCCAGTGTCATAATCCTACCTTTCACTCTTTTGCCAAAATGTTATCAAACATTTATGGAGACTGTTGAGGCTCACTACGCAACCAACACACACCCACACACACACAAAAAAAAAAAAGAGTTAGAGATGTAAATAAACATTCAGCTTCTATTTTTCTCCATGTCTTTTTTTTTTAACACAAGTTTTAAACACAAGAATGTAGTATTATAATGGAATGTTATTCATTTATTTTATGGTTTTTCTTCTTTTATTTTGTGTGTGTACGTAAAAGATTAAGATACGCATTGGGTTTTGCCAATGTCATTTAAGGAATGTTTTTAGGTGTATATCACATGTGACATCACTCTTCTTTGTTTCAGTTTTGGGGTTTTTTATTATTATTATTATATATTTCTTCCCTTTTTCCCTTCTTCATCTTCTTCTTATTATTCAAAAATATCACTTTAACCAAAGAACTTCAACAAAGGCAGTAGATTATTTACAAAAGACACTAGTTATAATAAAATAAGCCATGATTAAATGTGTAGTCCTATAGATGTTTGTCTTATGGTATTGGTACTACGCCATGAAACATGCTAAAATCGATGTAAAACGACTTTTGTCGAACAAACCACGAGACATATACGTGTAAGTCTCTGGTGGGTATTTGTCCTATTGTTTATCTCATTGTTCTTTTGCATTGTTCTTCATCTTCTTCTGTCTTCTCGGTCGTTATCGTTGACGCTGATGCATTGAATGTCTTCATTGTGTAGATTGCTGTGATTTACTCTGTTCCTCTGTATAGTTCATACATATTCATAAAGCATTGATTAACCAACCAGGTCTGCAAGGTATAATATCAGTAGTGTTTTTTTTTTCCTCTCATTTCTTTTTCTTTTCTTTTTTTCTATAATTCCCCACCTCCGCCCCCCCCCCCATTCCCCATTCTCTTAACATCGTTTGGGGTGACAACTTGACAAACTCTAACCACTTTGAAAAATGTAAGGAGATTGGAAAGAAAATCCTTGCCCTAGAATGTCATATTTTGATCATAATTTTATTATTTTGATGAAATTATTATATAACATTATTTGGGGGAAGAAAACATGTTGCACTGTTCTGGTCTACATCTGATGTTCTGAAAACAAGCCAATACTAACATGGTATGTTGTGGCAGGGTGGATGAAAAGTGTCTAAAGTTGCACCATTCATTTACATTTCGTGTCAAAGATCGTCCATCAGGGTAAACACCAGACCCGTTCTTAAACTATGTGAGTGGAGGTCAAAGGTTGTTTGAGCCTATCAGAGGTCTCCAAGTGGTCAGCCTTGTCAACTCAGTAATGTAATAGTCATACTAGTGTGTGCACGACAACTTGATAGGTATTTAACATGTAACAAGAATGTAGTTGTTTTTGGTGGCGGTCAAAGGTCATGTAAGGTCAACCGTTGAAATATCAGCAATACCTTAGAGAAACAAAGAAAGGGATGGTAAGGGAGGGGTGGGGTGATGTTGGTCGTGATGAATTGATATCTTACTAGGTACATCTATTATAGCCCACCCAGTTGAGAAACAAAATGGTTTCTGTATTGTTTTGGTACAGGTGAAATAAGTTGACCCGGATCAAGAAATTGACAATTTCTGTCCAATATTGGACAATGATGAAAGTACAGCATGGATGAACCCGAAACAAAGGGCCAGTAGTTTAGAGCAAAAGAAAGGTAATATTATAAATGTATTACCATGCAGCAACTAACCTAAGAGTCTTCTGGCTTTGGGGGCTAATATAATCAAATTAACCTTATTGTGCACTGATATCAAGATAATCTGCTTCACCTCTTCCCTACCACCGCCCCTGCCAACCCCCCCCCCCTCTCCCCTTCCTCCCCTCCTACTATGTTAAATCCAAGCCAGTGAATAGTCGAAACATTGCATCAATCATTTCAGTTTAAATTTTCAGTATTACCATTTATACAAGGAGTGAAATGTAAATTTGCGGACGAACATAACAAATTAAGTTTTGCTTGTCGCAGCAAAGCGTCCTATATACGCTGTTGTTTATGTGTCTGTATAAGAGTCACTATAGTTGAATGATTACCCACAATGCAACTTGTTTTCTCCCCTCCCCTCCCCTCCCATCTCCATCCCCCCCAATCCATGGCATGAATGAGTTATTCATCACCTCTCGTGTTGACGACTGTCAGTATGTCTGGATGAAATCGCTCGCACGAGTGAATACTTCTTTAACTATCATAGAATAGCTTGTTGGCATTATTGACAGCATTACAGTGATACAATTTGATGAGACTACTTCGTATCTTCTTGTATGTTTACGTTGTGATGTTCTTTGTTTACGTAGCATGGAGAATTGAAAACAAAAATATTGTTAACGTTATTTGAAAATACATTTTTATTTCAAGGGGAACATTATTGCAAAATAAAACACTTTTGATTGAAAGCGAAACTTTCTCTTTTTGTTTAATCCATTGTTTGTATTTGTTAAACTTTTGTTTGAAACATTGTCATTGGAAAGTAATTTTAAAATGTGTTAATACAAATGTGTATACGGACGCACATTGTGTAGTCGTCTGGTATAGGTTTCATTCTTGAAGCTTTCTATCGGGAATGGAAACATACTAATGTATCTGGCAACAGAACACTGGGTGAATGTGACGTCTTCAGCCGGCCGTGACGTCATGATCCATGGCAATTGCCCTGACGACTTTGCTTCTTGTTTTTTGGTGTGTGTGTGGGGGGGGGGGGGGGCTATTATAGTCCAAGTTTATATTGGATTTCTTAGCGAAAAAGCTTACATTTGTGTTGAAACTGGATTTCTAGTCCATCGATCGTTAGGCAAACGTTGCAAATGGATCACATATCAAATAGATTTATATACTGCAACAATAAGGGCTAACGCTATTGTAGTAACTAGCCTTACTACAAATAGGTGTTATACAGTATAAGTGTGGAGATATACTTAAACTGTAATGCATAGGGAGACACGTGAAACGAAGAAATATAGAAGGACGAACATACTTGTCTTATCCCCCTACCCTCCCCACCCTATCCCAACACTTCTCTCTACGTGGGTCCACAGTTGGTCTATAGCTCAATAAAACGTACGTGATACATTAAACAAAGCGAGCTGCAACCAACGACCATTCTTATCTCGACCCCAAGTACTCAATTTTGTTAAGTGGTAAGTCCATGTTTACCCCCTCCCCCTCCCTCAACATTCCTACCCGTAGCATATCTAACATAAGTTATACACCTGTATCCGCTGAACACCATACACGAATCCTTTCAATAATTATAACAGGAATCTATATATAAAATAAGACCCAACCTGTCATAATTTCTACTAACCACGAGTAACTTGGTGAACTTATATTCACCTATGTCCGACATAACGGGCATATCACTTTAAAGTGAAGTTGCCTCGGAATTGAGCGGACCAAAAAGAGGGAAGAAAAAAAAGAAGAGAGAAAGCGAATCAATAACGATCGCATCTCCCTCTGGTGAATGAATTGAGTGGAATGTCCATATTTGAATTACTCGCGGCATGATACATTACTTACTAATCGATAATAGATATAGATATATATGTGTAGAAACGACACGGTATATTTTCACTCCATTTCCTGCAGTAAAGTCTTTCTTCATCCTATAACATTCTAGTCATTCCCTGGTGATAAAGTTTCAATTCCCCGAGAGAGGTCAGTTTCGATGACGTCATCTCTGTACACCCTACATAACTGGGACAGTGACCAGTAATTGAAAGGTCGTAGGACTTTACAATCCTCTACTCGAAGGGTTAAGAATCCTTAATTTGGTCTAGATTTTCCCATTAGTACGGTGATAAAGCCTGCCAACCTGAAAACAAATTGGCGTTCCAAGTTAATTCTCATTTGTTAGACACCTTGGCCAATGTGAAGAGATTTTTTGCCTCTGAAATGTACGTACCCATTGAACCATGGTGATGGAAATGTGTTAAGAATGAATAAAATGTAAAATGCCCAATGGAATTCGTACTGAGTGAATCATTTTGCTATCAGCGTAACCGTAGTAGCTTATGATTTGTAAAACTTATTACAATATTAATTTTAACTTACTCATCTTTACATTTGTTTAAAAAGAAGAGTAACAGATCTGTCGGACGAAGAAGAAGATGAGAGGCGTGCGAACTAATGTTTTGTTCTATTATTTTCTTCTTCTTGACTAAAGAACCCAAAGCCAGACAATTTTCTAGTTGCACATTTCCCAACTGTGACGTCATACTGATGTCAGAGCTAATCCCGATAGACATATCGCACAGTCTTTGTCACACAGATCTGATATACTGTAACCACGTTCCAGAAAGCTGTCACAATGAACGAGTCCACCTCCATGGTCACTAACATTACTGTAATTCAATTGGCATATTATAATTGATATACAGTAGATATAGTAACTATAGCTACATGGCTGGATTGTACTGACAATCACTTGGTGGTGATTGGTCAATGGAATCCATGGTATGTCACGAGGAGTTCATCATAAGTAAACAACCGTTGGTATGTCCGCGACACTATACTGGTATACAGAATGACGTATCGTGAATCATGCGCGCAAATGCGAACTTAATTTACCGGTCTCACAGGCTCCCCCTTTGCAGTTCGGCGCTTCCCGCATCACTGTAATTGTATGGCAATAGTAACTACCAATCTTATTATATACAGATGCTCTTATGGGCCTACATACATCTACTAGAGTAGTACTCTGGATCTTGGCAGGTGTTGATACTTGCATTGAGAAGTTTTAGTGCTTAGATTTATTTGCGGACACTCTCAAGATGCCATGAAATTGCACACTTTAAGATATCATTCAAGGCCATTCATCAAGAATAAACCCCTTGGGAAGTCTGGAGATTTCAGGTATCAAAATGATTACCTAGTCCTTTTGGGTTAGCCACCCCCCCCCCCCCCCCCCCCTTCATCCTTTCTCCGCTCCCATGGTGTCCAGACAACGCGTTTTCGGGTGTATGCAGGTTCCCTCTTCAACGCGGCTCTCTCTCTCCGTTGCTTTGAAAGTTCCAATTGTAAGGTACGGTTCCTTGCTTCCATTCACACCAGCTTTTCTTACTTTTAATATCTGGTGAGCTCGATCCAGTATACGCTCTCGTCAGATTGATAATCAGAACAGGAGCATGCAGATTTGGTTTGTACACTTCTTGAAGAGGATTGCTGTTCCTAAGTGTAGCAGTAACCTGCAGGAATTCGATTGAAGGGCTACTTTATTCACTACCCCCCACCCCCTGTTCTATCCATCATCCCTCCATCCACTCTCCACACTCGTTCCATCCACCCTGCCTACATCTCCTTCCGGTCTCATCTCGGATACGGTACGCTAATAACTCATATAGTCACACGTGGATGAATGAACTCACTGTTGCAAATTTAGATCAAGTATGTATAAAATTGAAATACTAAACGGGGTCTCCCAGCGGTATCAGCAGCGGAATGCTGTTAACTAGGTCAAGGAGAATTTCATTTTACACTGTTATCAACTGAAATTATTCTTATATCCACTTGGAGATGTTTAATCAGGATTGATAACGAAAACCTCTTAAGAGGATTCTTTGTAAATATTTATACGGTTTATAAATAAACTTGGTATATCTCAATTAACCTAGACATGTCACTTACGCGTATGAGCGTCATCATCACGTGGTCATTGTTTTCAGAATCAGGGCATTTTACATACGGCTTAAGACAATGCTATTGTCGAATTAAAGGGTGTGAAGACTCGCGCAAAAAGAAACGTCTAATGCCGGTAATCTGACCTAGTTTCGAATGAGGTGTAACAGAAGTGTTAGACACCACCATCGTTCCCAGAAAATACACATTCAGCTTGCTACCGTCGGTAATTAGACACTAGTGTACAGTCAGTACATACAGCTGCGGTCAATACCCACAGCACAGTGTACAAACGATACAGCGATGGACATCTCAGGTCCAGCTAAAGATAACAAGGTATCACGTTTCATTACTGTCTGCATTTTGTAGCGACAAGAGAAAACCTTCACAAGCAAGCAACGGAAAGTTAACTTTTTAAAGATGGCGGCATGCTGTTGGGGCGAGTCTTCAATGCCCTTAAGACATATATGTCAATTGTGACTTTTATATGTAGCAATTTTTACCGGTATTGCAGATTTTTGTGTTCTTTTAAATGATAACTTCACCGGTGGGAGAGCTTCTTTCGGATAGTCGAACTGTTTTCTATAGGGTATATGACGTCACTGCACTCATGCATTGTTTATCTACTTTTTCTCGCCAAGTTAGATTTTTTTTACATAAAAATCTATACTGTAGTTCTTCATCCACGAAACGCGTGAGAACACTTTTACTGACAGTATAAGCATTATGAAATATCCTGTTTCTACCAGATAACTGCTCAGAGCTGTTCATATAGGTAGTGTGTGTGCTTTTGGAGCATGATGTTCAGCACAGATTTATACAAAGTCGCCATGAAAAACGTGTCGGTCCTACAGCTGCAACGAATGACTGCGTACAATCATCACATAACATTGCACTGTGTGTGGTACATCACTGGATGCTTCAAAAGCATATATTTTTGGGGGTAAATTACATACTTAATGTTTGTTTCAAACTGCTAGAAACAGTTGAGTGATCATAACGTTTGAACAAACAAGTGGCACTACTTCGACGGCATTTTGCAGATAATAATTTAAAGGTATTCAAATAGCCATGTAAAGACCTAGCCTATTACAATCATATATCATTCTGTATATAATATGCCAGTATATCATGCATATGACTTCTGGTAACAAAGATGTGATTATTTATGTATAACAATTGTTTCAATAAACATTACTAAATATATTTTTCTCGGGGCATAAGACCATTTTTTGGTCCTTATGTTCTCTGTATGAGCACATAGGTATCTTCCAAACACAAATAAAGAAAAAAATATTTAGAATAAAATATTTGGGGTGAGCGAGTAACTTTAGCATGTTACAATGTGGAAACAATACATTCGTTATTTACTGAAATATTCGTCTTTGTGCACAACATGACACATGCCCTTCCCACCCCACCCCCTCCCCACCCCATGCACACAGTACCGACCCGCAAATGACGTATGAATGTGATATACGCCAATGTGAACTGCAACATCCCAACCTGTCACTACAAAGAATTGTTAATTGGTATCTCTTTTCCTTTCCTCCTCAGGTTGACGGCAGAGTTTATGGGCCTTGGACTGGGCCTTTACTAGTACAAGGATAATAATCGCTGATGGCGTCTACAGGCCTCCGGAGATGACAGCTGCAGGCTCTACACGTTATGTTGCACTATTTTCCCGCTAATAATAAATCCATATAACAGTCAGTGGTTGTGGTGCCGTCTGATGGTGCTATATACTCACCTTATACAATTCCAGCCTCTTCATTGAGACAAAACAATCTGATGACATTACGTCTACCGTTTATAATCTTCATAAGCAAGTGTCTGAGTCCTCCCGCCTACGTATCTCTAAAACATACCAAAAGTTAGATCTTGATGTTATGTCGTGATGAATTCCCCCATGCAAACCCCGTCGCAGTTTTCGTTTGGTACAAGCTATTGTCCATCTTCGGGCTCTCCATGGAGTCTCATACTTGAGTCTCTTCGAGTTCCATAACTAGGCTTGACAAGAGTTGGGACAGAGAGCTGGTAGTCCCGGGGTCTGGAGTCAATAAAGGTACGGGGGAAATAGTGGGATAAAGAATAATGCCGTCTCATTCTCGTGATATACTTAACTAAGACTTCAAATGGGTGCCTGGTGGATACCCGGCGCCCGACCTAAACGCCCAACGCACGTGCATCTAAGGTCCACAGTGGCAAATTTTCAGGAACCGTTCTGCAGGGAAATTGTTCAACGATTGAACACATAATACTTTCATGGTAGATCCACGTAAATCAGTCTAATATATGCTGCAAAGAGAAGCTTTAATTGTCAGTAATTGGTGTACTTGGCCAATTACCAGATTCCCATGTCATGGACATTACTAAGTCTCATTATATAATTTTGGTGTATCATTAGAGGTACTGTCTGGCGTTCTGAGGGGGGGGGGCTAGTAAGGGGGGTTAAAGTCTCGGGGTCCGGGTGAATAAGGGGGAAATATGTGATAAAGAAGTTTTCTCATTTTCATAACATGCTTTAAGAGGAATTGAAGGCTTTAAAATGGGGTCTTAATTGCATATAATCCCCGGGCCCGCCAAGGCCTCTCGACGCCCCTACTTTCAGGTCTGTACACACCCAACGTAGAATAATATTATACAAGCATTCTGGTTTATGACTGATCCTTCTCCTCTCGTTTCGTTGTCATCCTCCCACAGAGGCTTCATACAAACATCATCACTTTTAAGTGTAGATAGGTCTACCAATATACATAGAGCCGATGAAACTAAAGCCTAAAGCATCTATAGGTTGCAAATACCAGTCAGGAAGTCAATTTAAGGAATTAAAGGCTATAATAATCAGGTAATGTGGCATCTTACTGGTGCAAGACGAAGTGGTCGTTTGTGGTTATAGTGTATTATGAAATTGCGCCATGTTTGGACTATATTTCATTGAATCGAGTGCACTAGATATCGGTGTAAGGCGGTATTGTAATGTTGGTTCATTTAAACAGGTGTTTAAACAGTTTCAAAAGAAAGACAAAATATATTATTTTTATATCACAAGCAACTTGCATAATGATAATCCTAAGCTCGGTCAGCGCAACAATGCCATATTTCATATATCATACATCACATATTCCTTACTTTATCACTAAGAATAGAAATATGTTTATCAATTAAGAACCACCCGTCCTTCGTTTTGACCAGAGAGTAGGTACCGTACGACATTAAAAACTCCCTATGTGGACGGAATATCTCATAACTACAAGTAGCGGGTATATCATGTAGAGAAAAACGACCAAACATGACTTTCTTTTATATCCCTGCAGTTTACCAAACGTAAACTATACGCCCTTAACATTGTTTAAATATGGTTTATTAAAGAGTATAACTCTCTATATAAGTATCTTTTGATGAGGAGCTAGCTGGTGAATGATGTGCTTGCGACAGCCTCAAGTAGTGTATAGACAAATGTTTTGTATCATTTTTAATATGTCATTCCAAGGGGCAATAATCTGGCGACATTACTGTTGGCGGAAACTTCACTAAGTCTTATTTATACCTGTAATGATATTTCAAGTATGCTGCATATGTTATATGAAGATATCCAATCATATATAGCTTATAGCTACACTGTGTAGTCTAAATTTACCGTTAGCCTATATACAAACTGATGCAACAATTCCGATGTAGGCGATATCATACAATATATCAGCATACATCAGCATATAGGTCTATATAGCCTAACTGAGTGAATTTACTCTCGGGTAAGTTGAAAAGATAATCTATGAAAGTTGAATACAATGAAGCCTTCATGCCCTGTTTGGCCATAATAGGAAATATCTGCAGTATATCAAGTTTGAAGTTCCCGCCAACAGAATCTCCCAGACCAATAAGCTTAGGCCATTAGCCTAACAGTGAACAATATAGCTTAGATTAACGTGGTTTTGTAGTCGTGGTTGTATTTTCTTCTTTTCATATATCTATATATAGGCGTCTCTATGCACTTTCATCATTGTATCAACTTAATGATACTACGAGACTGGCACACGTGATTTTGATGTTTGCTTATAAGATAAATAAATCCGTTTAGTTTGACGTCATTACGGTTGTTGACATTTGGTGTGCTATTCTGAAATGTAAAAAGATTTATATCATGTTTCATTTTACTTAAATATGAGATTTGTATGTTATAATATCAGTGAATAAAATTTGGTTTGAATTCCGCCCAGGAAGTAGAAATTAACAATGGCTTAACGCTAAAAACTAATAAAACCAAAGAAAGATGTATTGTTTAGTATTTATCATTACCATATTATACGTTTACCTATATATAGTACTTGCATATAGATTTAGTCCGTAGAGCTTTTATTCCTTTAAAATTTTAAATTTTTGTGCAGGTATAATCTTCAACTCTTTTTTTTTTGTCCTTTCTTTTCTTCGCTTTTCCTTTTGCCAACATATTCATAGAAAAAATAATAATAAAAGACTCCTCCAGATTTCTGTTATATGAGTTGTACAAAAAAAAAATTCTTATTATTGCTATATTGATAACAACTCATTGTTTTGTTTCTTGCCGCAATTTTTATAACCTCTTAGTTGAATTTTAATCCTTCCTTTCTTCATCTCTCATTACATATATACATGTACTACATTTCAAAACTTTTGTTCGGCGCCTGCAATTTTCATAATTCAGCCGCAAAATGTTATTATTAGTTTATTATTATTGTTTTTAGTTTTTGCAATCATGCCAGCTGATGATCATGTTAAGCCGTTATAGGGACGGACTGAAAATTATTTTCAAAAACCGAATAACGGAATCATAAAACTAAAATCTGCATTAATATATATATGATTCGTTACGATTTGGGTATTTGGAGTTCTTTTCTGGGGACCAATTTTTGTTTCTTGATTAATATTGGCGTTTGTTTTATGACGTGGCGTTGTCGTCAATTAAATATTTCAATAATATATATATATATATGAAAGCAGCATCCGCGTTTTAACCTTGTTTGCTGTGCATACTTTCATTTAGCAATAATATTTAGTAAACATGTAGTATGAAAAGCAAAGAAGAGACACAGATAAATTATGGTTTTCATGCACAAACTCTTTCCTGATGGTTCCTTAAACCCTTGGTGGTGATTGGTTGTCCTATTACTGAGAGATTTATAGGGACAAAATGATGCATGTTCTAGCATTGAACCTATGCCTATACTATAGTATTGGCTCTACACCCATAGTATTATGACTGCTACAGTAATGGGCCTATCCCGCGGTATTCTCCGCTTTATAGTATTGGGCCAGTACCATTACACCTCTTTAACCATAGTGTCATCCCTGCTGTGGTATTGGGCCATAGTATATTATGGCTGCTTTATTAGTATTGGGCATGGTCACATGAGGCATATTATACCGGGTCATGATGGCTAGAGTTCCTTTATAGAGGAACTCTAGATATGACTTGGGTCTATGCAGTAGTATTATGCATCCATGTCATTGTATTGATCATATACCATATATCATCAGTACTGGCCATATGCTATACTATAGTAAACTCTTATGCCTGCTACAGAACTCGGTTCTGTATACCTTAGTATTGATGCTACTAAATTATTAGGACTGATTGATGTAGTACTAGTACTACTACTAACAGAACCCAGCACATTTGTCAAGCACACAATACAATGATAACTAAACTTCACGAAGGAAACAATTCCGGTTTTGCGTAACAGTATATAGAGCAGGATATAGAGTACCATGCATTCCGCTTATATATATAAATATATATATATATATATATATATATATATATATATATATATATATATATATATATATATATATATATATATATATATATATATATATATATATATATATATAAGATATATATAAGATTTGAACATTTAACACGCCTTTCATTTCAATAGTCCTGAGCAAAGAATTTTATCAGTCCCAATGGCTAAGTCCCAACAACGTCGCCATGTTATAAATATGTCAATAAAATTATAGTGATAAAGTGATAAAGAAATCTCTTTAATATGAAACGGGTAAAAAAGGCGGATGCAAAATTTGCTAGATTAAAGGTGGTCCGCCATCATTCTTCTCATTACAGAGCGATTTTTTTTTCTTTCTATTAGTGTTACTACTAAAAGAAATAGGTCATGTGTCGAAAAACCCAGCACTTCACATCCCCGAACCCTACATGTCTGTGTGAAATATCCAGGTTTGAGAAAGGAAAAACGTAAACTGATAACACATCATATTGTGAAACACTGCGAATTGAACCAAAGATAGTCGGGAGTCACGTGATCCTAGTTCCTTTATATACGTTACCCTGTTCTGTGTGTATCAGTTCCTTTTGTAGAAAAAAACAACAACCATGAGCAAGATATATACTTCATGTTGTTTTTTACTATCGTATCATCATTACTCGATGCATATACAATTGCAAAGCATGACGTAAGTCTGACGAAACGACCTACCATCTTTAAGTTGTAGCAAAAAAGTCGTGACTTCATGATGTCACTACCGTCAGACTGTGTTGGTTCTGTGGTATATAGGTGGGTTGGGGTAGAGTGGAGAATCCATGCACAATATACTGTGAGGCTGATCCACAACGGCAAAGTTCAAGTATGATCAATATTCACCAAAGCTGTGGACACAACAGTTAATTAAATATTGTTCACTTATTAGCTGATATTACGAGATTCTTTGTCACACATCTCCTCGTCAGTGAAATCTCGAAGTAAGAAATTTGTCACGTATATAGTTACTTTTATTAAGTTTTAATTGATCAATAATATATTTCAGATCAGATGCTACATGCTTCAACAATATATACATATATATATATGTATGTATATTATATATATGTATATATATATATATATATGTGTACACACGCATGTATACACACGCATGTATACACACGCATGTATACACACGCATGTATACACACGAATGGTTTAAGAGGTTTATATAAGCGTCGCACGTGAACTTGCTATCAGATAGTGTAGAATATAGGCTTATATAGTGCGTCACGTGACTATCGTATAGATTTAATCAAAAGATTATGTTCGGGTAGAATTATAACAACACTTCATTATTATGGGTAGGTTTATCTGTTATTTCTTCTTCTTTTTTTCGTCAAAAGTACAATCTTTTTGCAGTGATATGTCAAAATTGAGTTTATTTCTTACTTCAATTTCTATTCGTCTGGATTTCTATTTTAACGAAAATATGTTTAACGTAGAGATCATGGTGCTCATTATGGTATTATTGATATAAAATAATCAAATATAAGTGGTTTGGAAAATTACGACGTCGTTCTTGTTTTGTTTCTATCTCGTTCATTGTCTTAATTTGACTCAACATGCAGCATCTCTGTAAATCAATCTCTTATACTATATTAGTGCCGTCTATAGTATCACTACTACAGTGGAAGTAACGTTAGATTAAAGGGCTTCCAAAGCCTTCCTTAAATCCCCCCACCTCCACCCTCCCCCTTTTGTTTACACCTCCTGTCGCCCAGTGTGACCGCCACTTAGAACTGCACACTTATAAAAAAGCCTGTGCTCCCGTTACATTACATTGTCTCCGTTGGGAAACACTTGAAACTCTTATTTTCTCCTTTCTTACCGTGGGGGCGGGGGGGGGGGGACTCTTTCTTTTATCTGAAGTGAGAACGGAGTGGTATGTTATGATGTAGGAAAGTGGCAAGATCTCAGCTGAAGGTCATGGTCACCAGTACTAGAAGGGTCTATACCTATATTCTCTGTTGACAAATACAAAGAAGTATGCATACATAGTGACAATATTTTTTCTGATGTAAAATTCTTGAATCAATTCCTTCAGTAAGTTCCGTCGATTGCTCAGTTCTAAACTGGATATGTAGGAAGAGCTTCGCCACTCACAGGACCATCCAAGGGCGTAGGAACCGGGGGGCTGTGGAGGGGCGGAAGTATCATTCCGCCCCCCCCCCCCCGCTTCGCAAGTCAGAAAACCCCTTTTTCATTTCCAAATGAGAAAAAAATCTCATTTGGAGCACCAAATTGCATCTAAGGCCAGGTGAAAATGCAAAATTATATACAAAATGGAGTGGGTGGGTTGAAGTGTGCTATATTGCACCAAATTGCATCTGAGGCCACCTGGAAATGCAAAAAAAAATCCAAAGGGGGAGGGGGACACCCCTCCCCTTAGACCCTCCCCCAGGCCGGACATCAGTCTTCAGCCCCCCCCCCCACTCAAAAGTACCTTCCTACGCCACTGGGACCATCAACCCAACCGAAATGTACATGATTTTACATGTACGTAGATGCCATCATTGAACATGTCGGGCTTTTGTGATCTAGCCGATTACAACACCGAGCCACGCTAGCTGTCAGCCTGTATTTCGATCTGGCAAGGTCAGCTACAAATTTTTGTATTTTCGCAAAATGGCTTCCAATAGGCCGTCGTCAAGGACGCTCGCGGTAATTATCTCATTTCCAGATAAATCTTGATGGAAGTTGTTTCAATACTTGATTAAAATGCTAAACTACTATTCCAATGCATTTTTCATTGACAATTTCCAATACTTTTCCACTGTGACGAAGGGAAGGCTAGTCTAAACATGTATGAATTATAACGTAGCCTAACTAGGCCTAGGCCTAGGTAAGCTAACTGGTATGACTATGAGAACAACAGTACGACACCACTCCGTATTCAATCAAAGTGTCTGTTATTGTTAACAAATTGCATAAAGATCATGTTTTTTTTTTGTCAATCTCTCATCCCGAAACATATGTTGATAACATTAGGTTTATGCCCCACATCATTCAGAATGTAGCATAGCCCCTAGGCTATGTGAAGTAGGCTAGGCCTAATGTAGGCCTAAGACAGATTAGCCTAGGCCAGTATAATAACTTAGGAGAGGCTATATATCTATTTCTTGACCAGAGTAGTAATGTAAATTATAGGCTACTGCCATTAAACAAGCCATTGCACGTTGAAACAGCGCTTTGCCTTCTCAGATCCAAGTGACATAATTAATATGTTAACTAACATTAGCCAATGAGATTTCGTGATTTGATTTTATGCCGATGATTAAGTGGCAATACCTTAAATCTGGTCACCAGGCATTGCTGATGACGTACCACTAGGCGGAGACTAGTACTGAGTACAGACTGGCTTTGCCAGCTTCTGACCTTGACTTAAACATTGGGAGTGCCTGTAACTTGTAAGCATTACAGGGAGTTCAGTCCAATGATTATTGGTAATTATTTTGACTTAGACCTTAATATATCTATTGTGGCTTTAAATTTTGTGGGGCATCAATTATGATATAGATACAACTATGAAAGTTTTTGGCTTTAAATTAAGCCTATGCTCATTGTTATAGCCTGCTAGCCTAGCCAAACATAAGGGGAGGGGCTATCCTAAATAAGGGCAATACAATAAGAAAAGAAAAATGCTATGAAATTTAACCACACATGAAAAGTTTAAAACAAAATATATAAAAATGCAAGCAATAAATAAGTAAATAAGAAGCCTAAATAATTATCATTCAAAAAGATAAAACTAACATGCTCAGTTATCATCTTTTAGTTTTACCTAATTTACATTATTGTACATTCACACACTATAGCTTTTCTGGCTGAAGAAACACCACAAATTTTCCCCATTAGTTTTTCCAACAAACTTACAAATTATATATGCTTGGCAGAAATCCTCTTTTCCTAAGGCTGAAACAACAGTTTTTTCTATGGGGGGGGGGGGGGGGCACTAACTGTAATTAATGATAATCCATGTGTGCTAGCTTATATTATATGATTATTTTGCATGTTCCAAAATGCTGTACTGTTTTTATGGTACATGAATAAAAGTTTGCATAAAATTTGAAAAGATTGTAAAACAAGTAAAGTAAAGTTAAGTAAAATTTATTGATATTCATCATTAAATGACAATATAATAAAATGGACTACAGCATCTCAAAAATAGGTTAAAAAAAGTTATCTATGTATCATACAATTCAAAGTTTTAATACTTCTAGGTAAAAATGATCGCCTAAACCGTTCTGTTCGCATACGTGGCATCGTGTAAAATCTACGTGGTTTCATATAAAAATCAAAAAGAGGGTGTTCGGAATCCTCGACTATAGAAGAAGCACATAGACATATGATACGTTCAATAAAATCATCCGTGATGGTAGAATACAACTTGACGGATTTATTCAAGTAGTCTAATTGTCCTTTAGAACAGGATGATAACCAAACTGGGCCACAGGACACAAGGAAAGACAGCACCATTGTCTGAAAAAGCCAAAGCTGCTTATCAAAATCTAAGCCAAAGCCGGCGAGCCTACGAATACAATATAATCTCTGTTTAGCTTTTGCTGCCAAATTATTCACGTGGGTATTCCAAGTAAGCGAGCTGTTGAAGGTTAATCCAAGATATTTAAAATCTGACACAACCTCAATCACATTATTGTCAATGTACAATGGGGCATAACTTTGCACTGCACGAAAATCAACAATCATTTCCTTGGTTTTCTTACCATTAATAAGCATTTAATTATCCTTGCACCAATTCACAGTATACTCTATGGCTGCAAAATAATTTGTTAGACATTGTGGGTTTTTATCGGTGCACATCCCAATTATGGCAGTATCGTCTGCATACTTCAAGATATAAACATTGTCATAACAAGAGACTAATGAATCAGTATAAATTTCAAAAAGTAATGGGGACAAGCAACAACCCTGTGGAACACCAGTGTTAATTACGAGAGTATCACTGTTGACACTGTTACAGTGAACAAACTGTGTACGATTAAACAGGAAATTATAAAGTAGAATAATTACATTGTTACTGACATACGCCTTCATAATGTCCAGTAATTTAGAACAGCAAATGGTATTAAATGCAGAACTGAAGTCTATAAAACAAATCCTTGCATAATTACTAGGAGTGTCCACATGTTGACGTAGAATAGTGCCCAGAAGCAGGCAGGCATCCTCCGTCAATCTGCCACTGCGGTATGCGAATTGGTATTTGTCCAGTGATGGAATACAGTTCAATATTTCGCTAGGAAGAAGTTTCTCGAAACACTTCATTAAAACACTGGTTAGTGCATTAGTGTCTCTGCTTTCACTGCTTTTCTTATTCCTCCTAATGTAAAAGCATGGAAGGACCGATAGAGTGTCCGACATGAATGAACCCTTTGTAGCAGCTCAGTGAATTTGAACTGAAGCCAATTAATTCTGCTGCATGACCAACAACACTGCTAGGTGATTGATGTCAAAATATTGTCTGTGAAATTAAGTTCTGTTTGTTGTCAGGCCATGATTTTGCATAAAATTTGATCCAACAGATAACATAAGGGCTACCTTTCCATCTTAACACATGTACTGTAGTCATAGAGGTGTCTAGACTGCCATGCACTTAAAGTGCATTGCATAATTTGGGACACAAAGACAAACTTGTAAGGTCAAAATGAGGAGTAAAATGTATCATGGTAAAACTAGTGATTGTCTGTGTGGATGTTTGCATAGTAGTTGCAGTACGTGCACGTGATTGCCCGATTAGTTAAATTTAATCTCATATCGCTAACGATATCACTTTGATACTTTTTCGATAGATGTATTGACCCCGAGATTCTTTGCTTTTTAATTGCGTACGTAAGACTGTTGAATATTTGACCATTAATTGCTCAATGTTGTCACCAAATGAATATTATATCTTGAATATTTAATAAATTTTGTATTGATTTGAATGAGTAGATTGTCATCATACGGTCTATGCTATGTATCTGTTAACCTTTCTTACTGTAGTCAGTGTTTAACCTTGGTTCATTACAGGCTCGTCCTCCGTCCAGCGGTGGTGGCAGGAGATCTGCGGGTAGAGAAGTAACCGGTGCAACAGGAGGAAGCAACAGGGACCTCTTATCAAGAGAAGAGGAATATATGTGAGTGCAAATATATGTCACTTCAAATACTTACTTAAGTCAGTTGAAAGCACTTAAGTCATTGCAGAGCAATTAAGTCAACTTAAAACATCCTAACCCCTCCTTCCGAAAAAACACCCCGCTCCTTCCCATAAATATGCCACGAGAATACCTACGGTAACCCTGCTTTCTGTACATATAAAGTGTCATTCATTTAATTTATTAGTATAACTTACTCTGTGTGAGAGCTCATGGAGGTCTACTTATAGAACACACAGTTGAAATCATATTTCGAACATGCATATATCATCCATTGGAATGATTTTCTTTCAAATTCAGAAAAGGTTAACGAAAAATACAAAACTTTCAAATTGATTATAGTTGCAATGCCTACAGAGGGCTGCTTTAAAACAGTAAAGTGAAGCTCTAAATAAAACCATTATCTAGGCAATCATGTACATGTTGAATACTAAGATGCAAATACTGTAGAACATGTTGAGTTTCTTTCTACGGATGAATTGCGATGCGAGTCGGCTCTCATTCCATCCATTCTGTTATATATTAATCTCTTAAAGGCGGCTGAATGCAGAACTGGAGGCGAAAACAGCTACCCTGATTCAAGAAGCAGAAGAAGTTATGGTTAGTGTTTTCAAAGTTCTGTTTGTGGTTTGTGAAATGACACATTTTAAGATGTAGAAGACCAAAATGATCTCACTGCTTCTTCAAGACATCATGTCAGGATCTCGGCCTTAGAAGGATACTCCGATGATTGAACTTCTGCGTCTTTCTGCAATCTGCAGGTCTCAACCACATCCTAATATAGCAATTTTATTGCAGAGATCATACCATATGTTTCCTTTAAATTTTAGTTAAAATTTGATGAATGCATCCAGTTAGAGATGGCATTTAATTGTGGGCTGAAAATTAATTAAGAGCTGAAAAAAGTCTGAAAATTTTTGAATTTTATATTATCATTTATTCATTGAGGAAAATAATACTCTTGCGAGAAAAAAAAAGTTTCACATTGATTAAATTACAAATTAAGAAAGCATTGGGAATAAGAAAACACTCTAATGGTATCACTTTTCAAGGACAAATCAAGAAAATTGATATATTATAATCATATTCATAATAGAATAAAAGCTTTTCAAGGACATCTGCTGTGAAAGCATCACAGACCACTTGATCACCAGATCTACTGCCAGGGAATAAAAGGAGGGATTTAACTGGTAAAACTTGTTTATATATTCAAACAACCATATCTACAGTTGAGTTAGGAACAAGATATTGATATGGGACTTTCATTTAGCTGCGAAGTACATTATCCTCTTTCATAGAAGTGTCACAATATCTGTCGCCAAATATGATCATTGAAATATGGCCAATATGAAGGTATCGTCATTTGAAAGTTTGCTCGATTCAAGGCCAAAAAATAAAATTAAAAAAATCAATAAAAAACCAGCTGCAACTTAACATGTTATCAGGATTATCTCCAAGTGCTTTCTAACTGTGATGATGTCACTCATGCATGTGTTGCCAGATACATTAATAAATCTCAACAACTGAACCATCACATTTTCATATTTTAGCTAAAACTAAAACTGCAGCCATGACAACATATCAGTCATTGTTGAAAATTTGCTGCAGAGGATGAACGATTTTCAATTCTGGTATTTGATGATGATTCCTAATATAAATTAAAATGATGAGCTGTTGGTCCCATTAACTACTACCCTATCTCTGTCAAATTTAGCTTTAAGTCGTATAGTTGACATTAAACCTAATCTCTGCATCGTAAGTCATCCATTTAACTTTACTGTCAAATTTTATCGTCAGTGAAATTTTTTAGTAACACCAATGGACTTGTAAATCATTTCAAGTGCTATGGTAGCTTCTTATAATGAGATCTGAATATCTAGCTAGTGCTTCTTTCAATATCTGTTTTCGGTTTACCTTTTTTTCAAGCAGTGACAGTATTATTTGTCAGAGTCAAACTTTTCATTCAATCAATCAATCATTGATACATTCATTCATTACTTTGGAAAGTAATAAAATTACCTACCACAGAACAAGTCCTGTTTTGAACAACATTTTAAACGGTGTTTAAATGTTCTTTACATTTTGCACTTGCTGCGGTAGAAATCACCATTGCAACTGTCTGAAAAATTATAAAAGTTTGTAACTTTCATAGCAACAACAAAAGAATAAAGGAATGTTATATATGACAAAAATTGATGGTTTAACTTGAAATCTAAAAAAATAATAATCAATTTTATGGTACACTAGTCTGCCCACAGATGACAAACTGGCTCTTTTCCCTTCTTACTCTGCAGCGTGAACAAGAGAGTGTTCTGAATCATTCGTTTAACAGACTTGAACTGACCTCTGACCTTACAGAAGGTGAGAATACTGCTCTGATCTTTGAAACAGAACCACCTGGAGTAGCAGATGACATTTCAAAGGTGAGTTCTCATTCTAAAGTGGAGAGAGAAGGGAGCATAGTAGGAATTTCCTTTAATCCGTCTTTTCCCAGCACCTCTTCTCTGTCCTCTCAGAACATCTCACAGAATATTTTAACGAATCCTTTGCTTGTAAGTAGCAAATTTTTTATAGTGGAACTGAATTGAATTTGCGATATTGTAGGTAATATTTTAGCTGGTATTGCATCACAAAATGCTATGCAAAATGGGCAAATTGCTTGATAAGTGCAAAGGTGTGTCCAGCAGGTTGGTTTTTGTACACAGAAAACAGTATTAATTTATAAGAGAAGATTCAGAGGCTTCAAGATTGCTTCTCAAAATTTGAATGCTAAACTATTCTCTGTATTGTTTACAACCATTTCCCTAAAGAAATAAAATGATACATCGTATGTAAACACTTCTACCTTATGTTTCCCTTGATGATGTACATACAATAAGTATTTCCCTTGATAAATGTACACACAATAAGTGTTTCCCTTGATAATGTACATACAATAAGTACTTTCCTTGATAATGTACATACAATAAGTATAATCTCATTGTGCTTTGTGTTTCCCTTGATAAATGTACATACAATAACTTAATAAGTATTTCCCTTGATAAATGTACACACAATAAGTGTTTCCCTTGATAATGTACATACAAAAAGTACTTTCCTTGATAAATGTACATACAATAAGTGTTTTCCTTGATGATATACAACAAGTATTTCCCTTGATGATGTACATACAATAAGCATAATCTCATTGTGCCTTGTGTTTTCCTTGATAATGTACATACAATAAGTTTTTTTCCCTTGATGAAGTACATACAATAAGTGTTTCCCTCGTTGATGTATATGCAATAAATATTTCCCTTGATAATGTATGTATTTTCCTTGATAATGGACATACAATAAGTATTCCCTTGATAATGCACAAACAATAAGCATAATCTCATATACCCATTAATACCCTTTCCTTTTCTTTGTAGTATGTTACAAAATGTAAGCTTTAAATCACTCAATCAATCAATCCAAAATGGGATGACATTCTGCCTTCTCTTGACTCTTAACAAGGTGTGAATCATTTAGCAAAATTTGCACTTGTGTGACAGCTGAAGTTTTAAGTTAATGAATCGAAATGAACTACAACCGTATCACGTTTAAGAGCTGAAGGAAATAAGAGAATTAAAGATGATAAAAGTCAGTTGTTGGTCAGCAAATTCATCATTTATTTTCTGATGACATCACAGAATTGGCAACCATATGCTTTTCTTGAAGTAGTTATTAAGGTTGTGCCTAATCGATGGATCGCAATGTAACGAGACTTCACTGTTTCTGAGTGGATGTATATTAAAAAACATCAAGAAACTGCATTGGTTTTAACATTTTGTCAGACTTTTTCCTGCTTCCTCTTTTTACAAAATTTTATCCTTTCTCTCACCTTCTCTGTCTCCTTTGGTCCCATCAAAAAACAATATTTATGTAATTTTTCCAACAAAATATATTATCAACAATTCATCTGTGGGGGAAGTTTGATGCCTTCAGAAACTCTGTTTGGTCTGAAGTATTATCCATTAGTTTAAGAGATGACTTCCTAGTGATGAACCACAGTAATGACAGACCTTTGTCACATGATGCTGCGGTTATGAATTACCAAGAGTTTCAAAGACTCGAAGTGTAAACAATTTGCTTTGGTGAATTACTGTTGGACATTTGTTTATATATCTTTACTGTACCACCTAAGAAATCATAACTCTTTCCTCTGGGAACTGTACTGTACATATAAGCAGAACACAGTGTATCAGAATTTAACTGTAAAACGTGTTGTTATGGCTTGATGGTAATATTCTTATTGAAATATTTTCCATTTCCAACTTTTATGACACAAAAATTCTTTAACCTGTAAAAGCTTGATTTTGACCAGTATTTATTTCTATGTGCAAAGCTTTAAAAAAAAAATAAATAAAAAAAAATATGACTTTAATGATGATCAGAAATTCTTGAATGTGTATACAATTCTTTGATCTGCCATGTTGAATAATGAATATATTTATAAAGAAACTTATAACTGTTACAATATGTTTATGAAGACCGACATTGACTGTGTCGTAAAAACAGCAGTGGAGTATAACTCTTCCCTCGTTGAAGTTTTGTAGTTTAAGAATTGTCAAAGTGTTCCTTGCACCCTCAAGTCATTCATGATTGGTTCAAGACGGAGACATTTTTTCCATCACTGGAGAGTTTCTTTTCAAGTAGAAAATTTATGGAGCGAAATGAAAGCCCTCTATTTTTTTGTCTTCTTCTTAAAGTGCCTTGAATCTTAAAGGAGATGTGTGTAAACCCAAAGTAGACTGTACACTGAATGGAACATTACAGTAGAGACAGTGTTTAATAAATACAATATCACTGTAGATGGATTGTCGTCTCTGATTCTTAGTTCAACTTCACTTTATACATAAAGGAAGAAATACAGCTGTGTAGGTACTGTCTATCATTTCTTTTGATTTAATTCATTCCTTGTTTCATTTTAAAGCAGCCACCTTGTGTTTGTTCTTCGATTTTTACCTAGCCTTTTCACAATAGGAATGAACACCCTCCCCCCCCCCCCTCCCTTAAATATTGACCGATTTGATCTTCGGCTATTCAGAAACCGGACATTTTTACCAACTTTAAAATTACATGTAGGTCTTTAGAAATCAAGTTGAAACTTTTCAACTTTGACTTCATTAGTAGCAATGATAATTTGACTAAAGTTAAGTTTATAGCCCTCATTATGTTGGGATTTTGGTATTCCAGTAACATTGTAGAATTTGTAGAGGGGCAGATCCAGGGAGTTTAAGAAGGACAGGGTGTGGCCATGTGTTTGTTGAAGTGGGCTCCGATGTAGGGGGATCTGCCCCCCCCCCATTCCCCTCTCCTTCCAAATTGAAATTTGATTGAAATGATACATTGTGAGGAATGATTAGGCTATACATTAGTTCTACACACAAGGTTGTGTTAATAATTCCTTTTAATTTCTTATATGGGGTTTAAAAGGATGGTGAGGTATACACCCCCTACCCCTCCCTCCCCAGTGGATCTGCTCCTGTTGTTAGCATCAACTCGAACAGCAAATGTAATCACATTATATTCCTTAATGTGTCTTGCATCATACCACATTCTAAAGCCTACATGTTTCCCTACCATTGTGTTTGATAAGAGGTTACACATTCCTAGAGAGATATCATAACTCATACACTGTCATATTCATCCATCTTTTGCAGGCCTTGATGTCCATTTGATATTTTGCAACATTTCCACCACCTTCCAACTCTCATGAGCCCTCAA
Organism: Apostichopus japonicus; assembly: GCF_037975245.1. Lineage (NCBI taxonomy): Eukaryota > Metazoa > Echinodermata > Holothuroidea > Aspidochirotida > Stichopodidae > Apostichopus > Apostichopus japonicus. The sequence goes on from NC_092564.1 coordinate 16,241,856, forward strand.
AATAATTTGCATAAGAACTATTCTATGTCCCTCGCCTCTGAAGGGAAAAAAAAAAACTTGAATAAATTTCTACATTGGTGGAAGAACTCCTTCGATGTCGTGAATGCGATATCTGTAATGTTTCTGCTCCTTTTAGCTTCATGGTTTCAAAACGAGCCAGGTTTAAGCTAGCTACTGTACTTTTGAGATTTGTTTGAACAGCTAAGTTTGTTTTTCCTGCGTACATCATCGACTCATGGTGACCCACTCATAGCTTTCTGTACTCTTGCTGTTGTATTTTTTTTCCAGTCTGTAATTCTGAGTAGTGTAAGTTTGTTTTCCTTACATACATCATGTGCTACTCATCTTAACATCTTGTGTGATATTTACAACTTTCTCTTTGTGACATGGAAACTTGGAGGGAGAAAAAGAAAGATTATTCACTCACCTTCCACCCCCCCAACCCCCCCCCCATTGCATATTGCTTTGCTTTGTGTCAGTTTTATCAGAGACAGATATTTTGACAACCAGAACTTGTAAATCATAAAGATGACGCCTGAAATTGAATAAGACCAGAACATTTTCATCAGTCAAATTTCTTTTTTACCTCCATCAAGTCCTGTACGTGTGTTTTTTTTTTTCCAGAAATATTGTGTAAACAATGCCTGTCAAGTACAGACCAAAATAGACTATCATAACATACAAAAAGCCATGCGTCATGATTTAACGATCCATCTCGCAGCCTCAGCATTACCAAAAGACGATTTGTTGCAGAGAACAGTGACAAATTCTACCCAATCTCTGGTACATTAAAGAGAAGGTTCATCGATCGACAGACCAGATACTCAGAGAGAACGATAATTACGCTACTTTTTCTTGAGTATAAACTTGTTTTTTAGGAGTCTACAATGCTATAAACTTGAAGCTTCCCAAAATGGGGGGGGGGGGGAGGGGGGGAGACAATATTTTGGCTAGTGACTGACAAACATTCTGAAAACATAACTGTGGGTGGGCTAGGCCAACATGTTCCTGACACATTAAAACATGATTTTGATGAGAGGGAGAGTTTTTACTTTTGAAATCGTAGTAAGTCGGAATAAAATCAGTAGTCTACTACTTTATTCACCCTCTGTATAATGATTTATCTCTTTCTGGAGAGTTTCTGGAACAAGCCATTGTCTTTCCTTTTTCTCTCTCTGTGTTGTTTGTTTGTTTGTCTTCCCTGTATTTTCATCTTTGGGAGTTTTTGGGACGTTTGGATCGTAATGAAATCAATTCTCGAAAAGGATTCAATATTAGATTGACGAACCATAGCAGGACTCGATAGTCATCATCACGAACATCATAAACATCAGGTTCTTAAATAGATTGTATCTGTGTTTAGTATATTGTATCTAACATTGCCTTTCATTGTTTGTATTCGAAATTTATAGTTCTGTTTGCTTCATTTGTTTTGTTATTTCATTGGACACGTTACACAAACAGTAACCAAATAAAACTTGAAATAGCTGGTACAGAGGTATAGAGAAAGAAAATAAACTTCATATTTTTTGTTAAAGAATTTGGAAGGGAAAAGAAAAATGCTATTGGAAGCAGAAAATGAGAGATTGTGACCAAAACTTGATAATATGTTTACGATTAAACCTTAATCGGCTTTCCCGCTAATTATAGTATTATTATATACATCTGTAGATAATGTTATATGATCTGTAGATACTGTGACAGGTCAAGAAAACATGTCTCCAATTTGGTCATTTAGAGGGTGAACAGAGTTTAAATATTTTTCTGTACTGGCCATGTCATGATAAGGTGCAATTCATGTTTAATGTGGAGGCAAATAAATTCATGTCAATTTGTGGGAAATTCTACCAAGGAAAGGTAGAGTAATGTTATAATCTATCCTGACCAGTAGTTCAAATTACAACAACTTCTACTGAGATTATTATATGTGTAAAATTGGGTTGGCCTGACGTTTCAATCCTAGCAGGATCTTCTTCAAAGGCTAAATGACAAGTTACAGTAACAGAGGGGACAAAAACACACACAGAATACAAACAGGTTAATGAGCATGGTGAACACAAAGAGATAGATGTAAGGGGATTAGTAGACATTTAGCCTTTTAAGAAGATCCTGCTAGGATCAAAACGTCAGGCCCTCTAATTTTTACACATTCTCTTACACAGGCTCTCTAGTGGATAAGCAGTTTGCTAACAGTTTTATTTTATTTTTAGATTATATACGTGCCATAAAAATGTACACCTACGGTGGAAAATGTCAATTGCAGACTTTTCTCATCCTAAGAAAACATCATGTGGAACTCTATAGATATGTTGTTATTAAAGCACTAACTATGGAGAGTACCAAAGTAAATGGAGAAATTTATTTAACAAGGGAGATGTATGTATGTATGTATATATTTTAGATCCTCCTGCAAGCAGGAACTCGCAAAGAAGCCATCATTGGCTTATCAAAGCCGCAAGCTGACCAAATTCAGTCTCTTAGATTCATATTTTAACGTCCATGATTATGAATTGTCAATTGTCAACAACTTTGTAACTAGACGACATACATTTATCTTGGAGTGACTCAAACTCTGGACCTTATGATTGAAAGGCACCGGCGTTAACCACTGAACTAACACTCCTTGATGATTTTTCAAAGTGACATTGGTCTAGTGGTTTTTATCCTATGGTGAAGAAAGTCAATTAGACAATCATGTTAAGAAGGAAGGAGTTGCATTAATATCTCGGCTCCAGATTTGAGTATCAAGTCAAAATGAAAGGTTTAAAATTTAAGCTCCTGGGATCTGGTAATTCTCTTGCTTTGAGAATGGTTTACATTGGACAAGAAACACATGTCAAAGTGAAAGAAACTATAGGATGGCAGTAAAAATGGTTGATTAATTTTGAAGATGGATGTTGACCGTGATTTGACATATTTTGGGTTCATTTATTGATGGTCTTTTTAATGTTTTGTTGAGAGGGAAGAGATATTTTGTAAATAATCGATTTCCTTACAAGAGTATTTCTGTTCTCCTTTTTCAGCCATCTTTAATACCAGCTGCTAACCTCGACAAGAGACCAGGCTCAAGGGGAAGACCAAGCACGGCCGGATCCAGAGGTGCTCCTGGGAAAGCTACGAATAAAACAAACAAACGGTACTACAAAATAAATAAACGGATGTATGGATAGGATCCATCCATAATTATATCCATAATTCCATCCATCCATAACTCCATCCATAATTACATAATTCCATCCATAATTCCATCCATCCATAATTCCATACATCCATACATACATCCATCCATCCATGCATCCATTCATAATTCCATCCATCCATCCATAATTCCATCCATCCATAATTCCATACATCCATACATACATCCATCCATCCATAATTCCATCCATCCATAATTCCATCCATCCATAATTCCATCCATCCATAATTCCATCCATAATTCCATCCATCCATAATTCCACCCATCCATCCATCCATCCATCCATAATTCCATCCATCCATAATTCCATCCATCCATAATTCCATCCATAATTCCACCCATCCATCCATACTTCCATCCATCCATCCATCCATCCATAATTCCATCCATAATTCCACCCATCCATCCATAATTCCACCCATCCATCCATCCATCTATCCATCCATCCATCCATAATTCCATCCATCCATCCATAATTCCATCCATCCATAATTCCATCCTTCCATCCATCCATAATTCCATCAATCCATCCATCCACCCATAATTATATTGGAATATGAAAGTTTGGTTGCTACATGGTAGACATAGGGAAAGCAACAAACATCAGGATTGAGATACAACAGGAAAAATAAACATGAAACCACTTCAGGAGGTCATTGGGTCACTTAGTAGTGAAAATGAATTCAGATAAATGGCGAATGGTCAATGACAGACAATTTCTAAATTCAAACTTGTGAAAAGCCCTCAAAATAATTTGCATGCTTGCTTGCTTGTTGATATTTAAACATGCATAAGTGTTTGCCCAGAGTATGCCTTGGCTACTTTACAAAACGTGTCTCATCAGGACAAATGTGATAGAAAGTCTTGTTTCCTTTGTCATAATATGCTGGTAAAAGTATTGAGGTCAGAAAACACAAAAATAACCAATGGGAAAATAAGAGAAAGGGGGGGGGGGCGGGGGATTATCATTTCCTATTTGGACTTTCCAGTTGATCTGTAAATACAACAGTGTATTTGTCTTAAGCAATTTAACAGTTCATTCACTCTTTTAATTTGGAATAATTCATTTTCTCAGCCTCATACCTATGAGTATCTATCAGTATCTTTCTCAAGTAAATTCAACTAATGATCATGTCATCTTTCAAACTTCAAGAAGCATCCCTGTGCTGCCAGTCTGTCTCCATCTTCTGATTTAAGCACCGCTGCCTCCCACGTCTGGGTCAGCCAGCACACCCCACATGACAATTCGTTTGAAATTCATAGTGAACTTTCACCTCCAGTAAAATTAGACAGAGTGGTGGCGACCTTTAAGGAATTTGCTCTTTATTGCTTCAGAAAATTTAATTTGAATAATCGCAAACCCCTTTGCTGTAATCCCATGATCTTGAACTGCATTTGACTTTTGCTCCTCATCACGATTTGCTCTCGCAGACCTAAGTCACGTGCAGCGTCAGCAGCCTCTGCCGCAGAGGACGTCGCCATCCCCCGCCAAGGGGTGGCTGACTTCAGCCTGGGAGATACCATCAGCAACATAGAACGGAGGGTAGAGGCGGGCGGACCGGCGGACGAATTTGATGGGATGGACGACGTTCTCCCTCAGGCTGCTGAGGGTATGGGCTCAGGTAAGGCTGGTTTACACATGGTTAGATTGTAACATAAACTAGAAGAGGGTTGGCTTGGATTGCTTGTTGCTCATAACTCATTTTTGTCCTCAGATCATTTGAAAAATCAAAGGAAATATTATAGACCTATGCTACTCACTTGCCATTTTCTTGTCCATTGTACATAGAAAACCAGATGAAGTCAATCACACTCATCAGGAACAAACCAAATGTTAAGACCTGTAAAGCTTGTCAGAAAGAAAAGTTCCAGGAACATTTTCAGTCTCATACAGTAGCAGCAACTATCATTAATATCTGGTATATTTTACTAAAAATGGAGAAAAAAAATGGTCAGACAGGTTTATTATTTGCTTGGAATGTTTAAGAAGATAGGTGTTAACTTGAGACCTGATATCATAGGGGTGCTCTTTAAGCATGTGGAGGCCAGTCTTTGAGAAGTGTGTGAGGCAAATGGGATATAGGAGAGGGGACAAGGGGAAATATAGGAGTAATATCCTTCTCTTAAAATCAATAAGAAATAAAGACAAGAGGTCTTTCATAATGTACTCCCCTGAGGGCTTAACTTTATTGAAAGTGAAACTAATGGCAAAAGTATAATTTTTCTTCTTTTTTTTCCATTTGTGTTGTAACAGACACCTGAAAGCTGTTTGGTGCAATTAACTTGTGCATTCATTTTATGTGCATTCATTGTTTCTTCATCTTTTTTATTTCTGTTCCTATTATTGTTCCTTTCACTTCATTAATTATGTTAAGTTTTTCACTTTTTTTCAAGTTTTTTTCAAGTTTTTCACTTTTGTGTCTTGAAGTTCTTTTTTCTGAAATCATTGTAAGTAACTACATCTCAAGTCTTTGTGCTGGAAGTACGGTTTTACAAGCCAGCTACCCAATGTTTATAATAATTACAGACTTACATTACCTTTTGAGCTAAACTTTCCATTTCTAAGCCAATTTTCTCTGGTCTTTTTTGCTCCAGAGGCGACGATTCGTTTCTTGAAGGCCAAGCTGAGGGTGATGCAGGAGGAACTGGACAGCATATCACAAGAGTGTAACCAACGGGTATGTTGTATCTTGTTGCTTGCTTGTTGTAGCAGTTTGAAGAACTCCTCACATTACCCAGTCACAAAATTATTCACAGAGAATAAGATGAACTATATCCAGTTTCTTTTCAAACGGTGAAGAAATAGCCCAAAATAAAAAATATTGTCGAGAAAATTTTAAAAAATGGAACCAAGTCATTGTTTACTACTGAATATTCAGATTGGTGTAAATATGTATGAGGGAACTGCAATAGTTTGGTCTACGGATTACACTGCTCCCATTAAATTTTGCAGGTCTGAATTGATTCGGTTATTATTCAGCTGCTCTTAGATGAATTGCTGAGAAAATGTAAGATTACAATTTTGTCCTTGGTTTCAAATTACGCCACTATCATATTTCAGTTATATAGATAATAAAAATCCTTATAGATGAACTACTAGCATCAAAAAAGGTTTAATTTTGAGCATTGTGCATTGTTTTTTTTTTCTTCATATATGTTTACAATGAACTTACAAGTAGTGCAAGTAATCAAAGAAATGTTCAATAATTGAAAAGTTAATTAACTTTCCTTTATCTATCCTATGGTTATCAAGTACGATCTTGTCTTTATTTTCCAACATATTTGGGGGGTTTTTCTTACTGTGTCTCTAATCAGATTTCTCTGCTTCATTGAAATCAAACGTTATTGACGCGTAAATATCAAATGGGCTGTAAATTTCTCTTTTGAAAATGGAAAATGTTGACAGCAAGAAAAAGGTAAATTATTAATAAGCCATGAAACTGATCAGAAAGATATGTGAAGACTTAGAAAATATGTGTACCAAGATTTGTTCTGTTAGAGACTTTATATCAGTAGTAACTTTCAGGAAGAAACTTGTTTTTGCTTCAGTTGTAACCATGGAATCCCCGCCCCCCCCCCCCCCCCCCCACGGTCTCCATTATTAGTAAGCTCTTGACATTTCCCAGTCATGCATCCTCAAGTTAAATCCTTTTTAATGCCTGATTATCTAAAAAGAACAATTTAGTTTTCAAAATGAAAACATTGCATAATAAGAAAGTACTATTAATGTTACTTTAGTGGTTTTGATTTGATGTGCCAGGCAAAATAAAAGCTCATTGGCATCTTTTGGATTTGTGTTGGTTGGTGTTGGTTGTTGTTGGATGGAATACCAACTTCTTAATAAGGAGACCTTTCATAAATATAGTACTATGCTTACATATGTAATGATGTGAATCTCTAGTGTTGCTAAGTTTGGTCACTTTAACTTGTCTGTCTGTCTGATTGACCTGGAAGGGAAGTTATGTTTTCTGAAGCAGACTCAAAAAACAGTCTCAAACCATCGAATGACAGATAACAATTAATTATCGACATAGTCTACCTTCGCAGATTGCTTAGCATTGGCCACAACTTTAACCGGTGCTGAAAGTTGCTTTCAAAAAGTACATCTCTGAAATGTGGAATTCCTCCTACTTGTTCTGTCAGTAGATTTCTAAGACGGATCAAAACGAACGTCATCAATTTCTTGAGAACGGAAGTCATCTCCGCGAGTGATAGATAACAGGATTGGTTCGCATCAGGAGTGACCTGTATCAAAATTGTTTCTGGCAGATCTGTTACATCACTCCGTGTAACTAGAAGCGAATAGCATGGTTTATTGCCATGCTGTAATGTTTTAAAGCTTTGGTTTATTAAGGTATCTGGCAACAGCCAGTTGAGAGTAATCATCGCAGTAGAGGATATGACGAGAATCTGTTCTGCTTTTTTTGCAATGAACAACTCGAGGATAATAAAATGTCTGAGAGGAGTGCATTTGCACTTGTAAGAAGGCCTGAGTTCACAGAATATTGACTGCCAACCTAACGTTTCACAAATATTCAACCTCACCACTTCTTCAAGTTAGAAAGGGTGTCACTTTATACAGTTTGTCGTAACTAGATCTATTGCATAAAGGTGGCAGAGAAAACTGGCCTCAATGATTTTCCTGTTTTTACTTTTGTTTTGTTTTGTTCTGTCTTTTTAGTTGTTTTTTTGGTCATACCATTTTTTTCACAAGCTTGTAAGAAATTTCCTTAAACATTGTTGTGTTGGGTTTGTTTTTGGAGGGTTGCATTATTTTGAATATTAAAATAAGGTGCTGTCTGTCAGCCGGGGATATGTGGTGCTATTTTCACAATTGTAGTTGTTAGTGTAGTTACTATATAGGATCCAAATACCAACCTCATCATCCAGGGCTGTCAGAAGAGGGATAAATGTGGAGAGGGGAGAGGGGTGGTGGTTACAAACTTTCAGTGGAATTGATACATGTGACTTCATTTCAGTGGGCAGAACATTGAATTACCTCAGAAGTTCCCAACAAATAAATCATTTGTGTATTATGTACCTTGAATTTCAGTATCTGAATGTTTTTCCAACAAAAGTGTACTCTTTAAATAAAATCAATATTAAGATTTTTCAAGAAAGGGCTATTTTTTTTTATAACGAAAGGACATATCCTAATTACAGAAAGATGTTAAAAAAGTGGCACGTTTTCACAAAAGTTGGGGGGTATGGGGGATGGGGAAGGTGGCGTGTCCCCAGGCACTGCTGTCCCTGACAGTATCTGATAAGCAGACAGTAGTGCTCTACTATATGGAGCGATCCCAACCAACAATCAAATTAGTAAGAAATGGAATCTCCTTGATAGTTGGAACCCTAACCAATTACTTGTTCACTGTTTGTAGGAAGAATCTAATGCCAAACTGGAGACAAAGGTCAAAGACTTGGAAGATGAAAGAGGTAGACTGAACCGGAGTCACCAGAGTCAGGTCAGCCAGATCGATAAATACAAGAAACTAGCAGAGGAAGCTAAGAGAAAGAATGATGGACTGGAAACACAGTTATCTGGACTCAGAAAGGTAAGCAATGATGCAACCAGGGCAGGGCATGGTCAGTTTCATCTGTTTGGTGTCAAGCTCCTAATTTCAACGTTAAGAGGCCATGGTGGCAGGTTGCACAAGGGATCAGCACCACTGAAATTAAGCTAGGAGTGTGACTTATTGAGTGGTGGTATCAAAGTTAGCTAAAGATAAACATAGATCGATAGACTGACAGACAGAAAGATAGACTGCATTATAAACTAAGAACTGGAGGGTTGATAAACTTGAGGGTGCAGGTCCAAGCAATACTAAGCATATATAAACCCTGGATCAAAGCAGAAGATGGACATTGGGGTGTTGATGGTAGAATACTACCAGGTCACATATACTGTTCCCTTGGCCATATAGCAAGTCTCCTTGGCCACATGTTGGCTGACATGTGGGCTGACATGTTGCCTGAAGGCTGACGATAATTACCCTGCAACAAGAATATTTGAGTAGAGGAGTGAAGATGTTTGATCGAGTACAAATTGTGGTTAGTTTGTGGCATGAATGTCACACATTGTTTCCATACCTACCAGAGAATCTGTTTTCTTGCACATGTAACTGATCATTTTGAAGACATTCTAATCACCAGCCCACAAGCCCTCTAAATATTTTGTGGAGTGTACACTTCAAGCATAGTTTATATAGAAGTTTCAGGTAGGCATGTTGTAAATTTCTAGCATATTCATCTTGAAATAGCATAGATGTGCATGTATTTGTGGCAACAAAAATTAAACCAGGTTTATTTGGACACAACAGGACCCAGGGATTATCTGAATGTGCCTTAAGTAACACAGAATAGCCCAGTTTCTTATAACTTTGTGTATAGTTTGCTGTAGTATAAATGGTCTGTATGTAGCACAATTCATGTCTGTTAAGGTATTAGCGGTTGGATGCCAGAACCGCATACTAGAGTGCAGATAACCCAGGCAGTATCTACTACAAAACAAACCAACAACTTCCTCGCTCCCCAGGAAAAAATTAGAAACTTTTATAGAATTTTCCTTGACCCTCAGCATGACACCATTTTGACACACACACTAATGCCACAGGTTAATCTCCAACCCGCCTCCCCCTTCCACTCTGTGCCCATGACTAAAACCAATGAAACTTGAACAAAATGGAACTTGATTTATATGAGGGTTTCTTAAAAATTTACACTTTTTATTATTTTTACAGGAATTGGAAACGATTAAAAGATCTCAAAAGTCTTCAGCCTCTACTCACAGTGCCACAGAAGTCAGGTTAAACAGAGCTCTGGAAGAAGTAGAGAAATACAAGTCTGAGTTACAGAGAGCAAAACTCTCATCAAGGGTGAGGTTTTTATTATTTTAAATTTTTTTTCTTAGCGTAGCAAGGTATTTAATACGTTTGTTACTTTGACTTTCTGACAAAATCAATGTGATGTAGTGTTGTCAGCAATATTGATTGCATTTGGGTAATGTTTGGGTAAATTAGCATATCGCATCTTACGAGCAACATGTGCTAACAGCAAATCACAAGCCTGCTGTTTAAGTGCTACTAGCCATTGCAATTAATATTAACATCTTACCAAGTGAACTGCTTCTTCCAAACCAATATCAGCAGCTTTAGCAGATTCCTGTTGGACACTCTTATAGCACAGGTACTTGGGCCTAGCCTAATTTACATACATAACTCTGGTCACAGCTTGTTGCATGTTATCAAGTCATTGGTCCAGTTATTAAATGACCGCACAATTCTTCGAGGGATGTGAGGGGGTAAGTGGGGTGGGGAGGGAGAGTTGCTGGTAGGGGAGAATTTATCATTTGTTGGAGACAAGAATATGTGTGCATCAGTTTAGAATGTGTACATTGAACAATGGTCACATAGAAAAAGAGTTAAATGATTCAATGCAATAATGCACTCAAGTTGACTGCGACACAAACCATGACCTCTAACAATGACAATTCACCAGCTTGATCGTATTGGTCATTCGATTAACCATGCTTCGTTTGCAGGTGTCCATCTCATACTGTAACTGTCTCATAGTTGCTAAGCAGGCCAAGTTTGTTAACAAAGTGAAAGTACATATTGCTGAGAAGTTGAGTAAAAGAGATCAATATCGTCAACATCAATATCGTCAGAAATCATCAGGGCATCGGGAGAAACCTGAGCCTGCTCTCTTTCATGCCATGACTTCTTGGTATTATTAGCCTTAACTAGATTCATCTGTAAGCCAATCCTTATATTTGCTTTTTTATTTATCTATCTGCCCGATAATATTTTTGACTTGGCACTCTTTCTCATCTCTGATAGGAATCGTCGGAGGGCGACAAGAGACGAACTGAACAGCTCTTGGCAGAGAATAGAAGATTAGAGAAACAGAAGAATGAGTTAATGGCAGGATTTAAAAAGCAGCTTAAACTGATTGATGTTCTTAAAAAACAGAAGGTATATCATCAACCCAGAGAAAACAGAATTCTGGTTTTATTTATCCCTGGAAATTTAGGGGTTTTCTTTTGGAGGAAAATGTTCAATGCATCCTGGGCAGCATTTGAGGTTGACATGTTTCCTACCCAGAGTGAACTTGAAGCAAACAGGTGTGATGTCATAGAAGCACCCTGACAAATTTCTTGTATGTTTCTCCTTTGAAATTTACATGCAACTTTCTATGTCAAAATTGGAATGCATCACAATACAAACGCCTTACAATCATTGGTGTATAGTTGACTTCAGATCCCGGCACTTAGGTCAAGCTGTAGCCTTATCCAATTCAAGGTCAAAATTATAAAGTGAATATAAAGACAAACAAAACGGTTTGTTGCCGTTGTGCAATTATGAAATCACACCTGTTTGCTTCAATTTCACTTGTGGTACAATCAGTGATCATCTCAATTATAAATATTGTGATAACACATTGACACAAAATAAGAAACAGGACACATGTAGTACGCATCACTGTATGTGACCGTTTTGGGAGCATGATATAAAGTATAATCTCTTTCAACACTTGAACATGATTGATGGCTGGAAAAGCTGTGTAGATGCCTCTCCCCTCTCAGACCATAAAATAATAATCATGCCATGATGGTTTGAACATAGTTATAATGGGTTGGTTAATGTTCCAATCATGTCTTTAATTTTTAACTCTCTGGATGTTCTACTTATGTTTCATGGTCATTATCCACCCAAAAAAAAAAACAGCTCTCAGAGGAAGCTTTTGAAAGGTGAGAAAGTCTTAAAGTTAGGCCACACTTGTTGTGCAATTCCATGTAGCAGTTGATGCTTGTATATGCCAGTGTGACAGTTGGACTGTTGTTGTCTGTAACTGTTAATATACAGACTGTAATTCAGCCATCACTCCAGTGGATGTTTGTAACTATGAAAAGCATGTTATGGCTATTGAGCTGTCACACTGGTGAACTGTCACACAAATGAACAGTCACACTGCCTGAGATTCAACCGTCAATCCATATTGGTTGACGACGACTACGAAATCAATTCCTGGTTTTTCTTTGTCAATGAGGTGCATGTGTTTCTCCCTCCATTTTTTATTCCAAGTTGAATGGTGCACTGAATTGCACAGGTATTACTGTCACCTAACTTTATGAGTGCTATATCCCTATCATACTGAAATGAAACATCAATAGCCCTCCATCAGGGCTTTTTACAGCTAATGTATTTATTAATGGCTACAAAATCCTTTCATTTTTCAGATGCACATCGAAGCTGCCAAAATGCTTTCTTTTACGGAGGAAGAGTTTGTCAAGGCCCTAGAGTGGGGATCATAATCAGAGGTTAGAATGCAGCAGGATCTTTGAAGCGTTGATGTCCATGAACTTTCAAAAGATGATGGTTGACTCTTCAGCGTTTTGGAGCCTCCACATTGAGCCCAGGTCAAAACCTAAGATGAGTATTTGGCTACGTGAGTGGTCGTAGGAGATGTAAGAGGAAAGGATGTGCTCGAGATGAATAAACACCTGAGGGAAACAGAAGGAATTTTAAAACCAAGCAAATTCCGTGATGGACTTTAGTTGATGATGTGGTAGTCATAGAGTCACATGAGAATTGTCTTTTTTGGCAAGTGAAGGAATTGAACAACCAGAAACTGAGATAGCTGTTTGATGATGAGACTCGGATTAAGACAATTATGAGAAATACAATCCCTTTTGGGAAGATGGTGGACTTGACCAGAAGAACAATCACAATTTGTAATGGACAGATATTCTTAATTGAATACTGATAAAACAGAAAGGATGTTATTGGGGCAATACAGAGGACTGGGGGTGGGGAGGGGGGGTGCTGGAGATACCTTGCATAGCCTGTGATGTTATGGAATATAACATACATGGAAGCACTAGAGGTAAACATGTCTATCTACAGTCTGTTATCTATAGCAAGGTGAGATATTGTACTTGAAATGTGAGGAAGTGTTTGTGTGTGTGGATCAGAGAAGAGGGGGGGGGAGGAGGGAGTGAAGGATCAGATATTAACTTTTTCACTATTGTTAACAAAGCTAAGATTGCCGGGTCATATACTTGGCCAGGTTTAGGGGGTTCTTATTACATTGTTTATAAGGTACCCAGGTATTTTTTGAAGTTGTGGCGTGTGTGCATGGGACAAAGTTATTGGACGTTTGGAAAACAATATCGGGAATGGCTACAAAGATTAAAGATGCTCTTAGGAATGGTAGCATTTTTTTGTACAGTTCATATTTGATTAGGGGAAGAAGATGAAGCATTTAAATTTTCACGATGTTGTCTGCCACTTATATTCCTATAGCTGTATGTTTATTGGATGTGGTTGGGAGGTATATGAAGGTGCATATGAAGGTGCCAGCCCCTTTGTTCATGGCTGTTAACTATAATATCTCAGCAGGTTTGCTTGTCATATCTACACATTAGGTGCATCTGATAAAGCAAACCATCCAGATTTATATTGGAATAAGATTCGAAATCAAACTCCCAAACAACAATAGAGCGAGTCAAAACCCATGAGTACGAGCACGATAGCAGAAAAAGGTACACGAGTAAGCGCAGGAGAACAGACTCGCATAATCCAAGTCTGGTAGATTGCGCACACGTGGCCGGTAAACCTGTTGTGTACTTGTGTTGGTTGTATCACTGAAAACTTAGGTAAACCTTTGAGTTATAATGTAATTCATTATGCGATAGTCGTTTCTATAGTAACTAATATCTACTCAAGGGAATCATTGTGACTCACTAACAAATACAATTGCCTAGTCTTACCTGATAGTTGTGTAGCTGATGGACTCTGAGAAGTCGCCTGAACCGGTGACTTGCATACTGCGTTTAAGTAAACTCCTTCACACACGATCGGTATCCACCAGTCAAATTTCACTTGACATAGTCAGGCAAAGTTCCAAAGTCGTGGAAACAAATGAAAT
>NC_092564.1:17550983-17590983 GCF_037975245.1 Apostichopus japonicus
GGGATCGATGGTGGTGTCTATACACTTCTGTTACACCTCATTCGAAACTAGGTCAGATTACCGGCATGAGACGTTTCTTTGTGCGCGAGTCTTCAATGCCTTTTTACAACCTACCTGTTGTAAGAGAACAGAGTTCACGATCATCATCCACGTCTATCCAACCCATGCCATGGTCTCCATTCGAACATTCTAGCCAATTGGAGGCGCTGTCAAGAGGGTAACTATTGTTTTCTGGTCTATAATATCTATCCCCACTAAAGAAATACTGTCGTCCATTACTCGACTGAAAGGCCGCGTCCACTGGTGGACCAATTCCAGGCCATCCAACACGTATCGCCATTGGTAAAGTGTGTTCAACACGACTTTTGCGAACGTCGTAACGCCAGTACTCGTCACCTGCATGAATGCATATAGGGAACATATCAATAGTTCAACATCAAAAGGAAATTAACCAAGCTCTCCATTAATCCATTCTCAAATGATAACAGAGATGTCCTGATTGGTAAACAAATGTCTTTACTTAACCCATACCCCCCCCCCCCCCGCCCCGACCTCCTCCCAACGCTTCACAATGATATATTCGACAAATGGTGGGTAAGGTCGGGGTTTGCGTGAGGCACCCTATGAACTGTTTTTTTTAAATTCAATTACCTATAATATCGATTGTGGCAATTCTTTTTCCCGTTTGGTTAAGATTCTTGTTTTCTTGTCCCAATATTGATCGTATCGATCAATATGATCCATTTGGTCAACCACATTCAAAGTGGTGATTCAACATTGTTAACGTTAGGGTTCATGGATTGGAACAATGGAAAACCAATGGGATCCTCAGTCTGAATGTAAGACACAACTATTTGTGTGTGTGTGTGTATGTGTGTGTGTGTAGTGAGGAGAGAAGGGGGGGGGAGAGGAAAGTTAATTCAAATGCCTGTTTTACCATTAAGGTTTATATATATATATATATATATATATATATATATATATTTACGAAATCTTAAAGTGTACCTTTGAAGAAGTATGCATTTCCACTGTCCCCATAGAGCGATGCAGCATCTAAATCTGTTGGTACCCCAACAAAATTCGTCGCAATGTCCTTTGGGTAACCACTGTCGAGGGTGGTACCAGTGGTGCGCCAGTATATGACTCCCTATGAATAAGAACGAGACGTAAAAAATATGTAGATAAAACAATGCACTTACACGGAAACTGTGAACTGAGAAGATGGCGTCATGATGGCTATTGAAAAGGAGAAATATACTCGCCTTGAAGAAATAGCTTTTACCCGTTGGATAAAGTATAGATGCGTCTAAGTTAGACGGTAGACCGGGAAACACATTACATATCGGTTTCGGATATCCGGAGACGATTCCATTCCCATCTTCGGTTAATTGTGCGACTAGTCCTCCTTGGAATGCATACGTGTTGCCATCAGATGTTCTCGTTATTGTATCAAAGTTACCCGATAGGCATTCTGAAAAATTGTGTAGAACAAACAAGGTAAATTTATCATGGCAATGTTAGGAGAAGCGGTATGCATACTGTGACAGTTGTCCTAAAACCCTTTATAATTTACACCCCATCGGAACACACAGGAGGTGGTCGGGTGTTAGTATTTCAGCAACACTTTAGCTGCAATTTGACAATTGAAACACTTTCTGATTTGATGTTGTAAAACAATAGTTTGATGTTATTCGATAATAAAATCGTACATTAGCTTGACTAAACGTCGAGGTTCCATCAGTTGATAAACGACGGGCGGAACGGAGTTGGTGGTGGTGGTAAGGGGGGGGGGGGGGAAGGGGTTAGCGGTGGAGCCTCTTAGCGTAAGCGTTTAACATTTTATTTTGTGAAAACTGGAAAAAAAAACTTGCTCATTGTTCCGTCAAAACGCATACAGACAGCTGTACACATGAAGATTAACAACATATCGTTCACAATTGTTTCTAGCCAAGCAATCGCTTAGTGCATGGAATGTATGATATATTTGTTATTATTACTATTAGTATTAATTATTATTATTGTACGCCCGTACCTGACCCCAGAGAACAAAGATCAGGATTGCACACTTCTATCCAATTTACTCCCGGATCATCGTCCGGACATCCGAGCCAACTAGAGGCAACTGGAAGAGGGTAACCACCATCGGCAACCATTCCTTCTCGATCGTTAAATCTATAATATCTATCCCCGCTAAAGAAATATTGTACACCATTACTCCACTGAAAGGCTGCGTCCACTGGAGGAACAATTCCAGGCCATCTATCCCTTATCGCTAGTGGTAACGTCTGCACAACTCGACTAAAGTGGATGTCGTAATACCAGCAGTAGATACCTGCATCAATGCATATAGGGAACATATCAAAAGTTCAACATCTTTAATCTTTAAGTTTAATTTCATGAAAGCTCTCAAGCACCATTCCTTTTCTTAAAACAAAAACAGATATAATTTAGTAGACCTACACAAATGTCTTTTGCTCACCTTTCGACCCGAAGCAATGGCACACGAGTAACGGTGAGGGTGGGTGTGGGTAGGGCAGGGGGGGAGGGACAAGAACCAATTTCAAAAACTATATCGTCTATCTCATCGTTTGGCACAACGTCATCATTGGTGTTAAAACGTTTTATCTTTTTTTCGAGACGATGCTGTGTATAACTTGTCCCGAGCACCACTTCGTTTCCTTGGTTACGATAACTTTATACTTTATTATCCAGAATCATGAATCTTGACCTCTCGGCCATTTTCCCAGCCACATTCAAAGCAGTCATTCATTTTTTGCTATGGATAGACATACTTGTTAAATTATTGACTTGGGCCAGTAACACTAGGAAGTATAAGTACCCTAAAGAGATGCAGGAAGTGCATTAGAAAAGATATGTTTTTTTTTTAATTGAATTTATTTATTGGAAAATTCACTATCTTAGACCTAGTTCCCCACACCACATGCACCAATCCCGACCCTAACCCCAACCCCCACAGGAACGAACAAGTAAACTCATATACTCCCTAAATACACCTTTTCTCTGTTGGTGGTCTTGATTGGGACCAGTCATAACTACAATAACTGAGTTCTTGGTATTCCCTGCGTTGATACAAGTGATGTATACAATGTATACTGAACTCTGACGTCATCATTGTGACAGTCGCTGGTTATTCATGACATATATGTAATATGGTTATTCATGACATATATGTAATATGGTTATTCATGACATATATGTAATATGGTTATTCATGACATATATGTAATATGGTTATTCATGACATATATGTAATATGGTTATTCATAACATATATGTAATATGGTTATTCATGACATATATGTAATATGGTTATTCATGACATATATGTAATATGGTTATTCATGACATATATGTAATATGGTTATTCATGACATATATGTAATATGTAAACCATGAAGGGACGAATGGTTTCGTCGAGTGGTAAAATATTTGAATTAAATCGATCATTTTCTATACTATTGCCACAATCTAAGTTCATGAAGTAAATTCCTTCCAGTTCATGTTGGGGTTTGCGGAATAAGTGTTCGGGGAAGGGGGGGGGGGTAGGTGGGGTGGGGGGAATTAGTTGACTCCAAACGCTTAGTTTCGATCCCAACGTTTGAGATCATATTTTTTTGATCTAGGTGTGTGCCAGAAAAATAGTAAACGACATAGTCACAATTTCCAGTTCACATTTCTCCTCTTATAAACATTACAAGGTACATGAACAGCAGTGTAGTACAATATCGGGATAACCGCGATTTTTTGTACTGTTCTTATATATATATATATATATATATACATATATATATATATATATTTATATATATATATATATATGTGTGTATATATATATTTATATGTATAGATATGTATGTATATATATATATATATATATATATATATCTATATAAATATATTGTTTTATAAAAATACGTTGCGAAATCTAAAAGTGTACCTTTAAAGAAGTATGCATATCGACTGTCCCGATCGACCAATGCAGCATCTAAATCTGTTGGTATCCCCACAAAATTTGACCCAATATTCCTTGGGTAACCACTGTCGACGGTGGTACCAGTGGTACGCCAGTATATGTCTCCCTATTAGTATAAACGGACAAAGAACCACACATTTGGTAATGTTTATTGATTAACAAAGAACAATTTGGACTGAGGTTATGACGTCATTATCGACTGTTTGTTAAAGGGAGCAGTCCAGGCATATAGGCAAACATGAAATCGTGGATGTCGTGAAAACGATATGAGACACAACGGAAAGGTGACATTGCAACCAAAAATTCTTCTAATTGTACTTTGCACTTTCTTTGTTACAAAGGGACCAGACCAGAAAAGTATCCACTTATTTCTGTTTCCTCTAGTTTCATCTCACATATATGTTATTTCATTACTCTATATTTACTGTTTACTGTATTTGATACCATCTATATTTATCCTATACTGTTCAAAATGTAAAAAAAAATGGAATGTAGCATATAAATTTAATTCAATTCAAGTATAAGAATTTCATTAATGCATTGACATTGTATCGAAAATAAAAGTTCCCGTTTTCCCTTTTCTCTTAATGTAGAGGCTATGTGGAGAGCTATAACCTTCAATGAGGAAGAAGAAATCGGAAAAGAAGATGAAATTGAGAAAGAAGAATTTGAAGAACAAGAAATATAAGAAAGAAGGAAGAAAGAAGATAAAGAAAAGGAAAATCCACCGTTTTGACAAACTGACCTTGTAAAAGTAGCTTTTACCCGTTGGGTAAAGTATAGATGCGTCTAAGTTAGAAGGTAGACCGGGAAAGACATCATCTATCGGTTTCGGATATCCGGAGACGATTCCAGTTCCATCGTCGGTTAATTGTACGACTAGTCCTCCTTGGAATGCATACGTGTTGCCATCAGATGTTCTCGTTATTGTATCAAAGTTACCGGATGGGCAATCTATATAATTGTATATAATAATAATAATAATAATAATAATAATAATATATATATATATATATATATATATATATATATATATATATATATATATATATATATGTTGAGGCTAGTGTAACGCTAGTAGTTGTGACTCGGAGTTTCACGCGTTTAGCGATCATCTGATTCCGCTCTGTCCACCGGACATAGAGCACTCTGCGCCAAGATAGACGCCAACCAACCAACTATATATATATATATATATATATATATATATATATATATATATATATATATATATATATATATATATATATATATATATATATACATACACACACATATATATATATACATACACATATATATATATATATATATATATATATATATATATAGTTTGATTAACCAGTTGAAATTAAATAATAAACTTATAAATAGGAAATGGTGGCATTGCTTCTTCATATTTTTGTTGAAAATGAGGTAATCAAAATTTTTTTTTTATCTGGGTGACAAAATGCTGATGACGTAATGGAATTGTTTATTGCTCGATCAATTACGATCTTATACCTAATTATACAGGAAATACTCAGAAGGTTCAGTAAACCTGCTCGAAAAAAAAAAACGCAGAAACGTCTGATGCGATGAAGACAATACTATAGACTGTCCTGTTTAATTTACATAGACTATATTGTGTTACTCACAATATGAGTTTGTGACGCACAAGTTTAGTAATGTATATGAATGGATATATGAGATTCCTCCGTTGTTAAATTATTGATGTACTTTGATGGTAAAACATATGGTACAAGAAACGAGGACGGATATAGGTTTCGGATATCCGTGATAAACCATCGGTTATATGTATATAGTGCTTTGGCCTTCAAATGTACAACAGGGGCGCAACCACTATTGGGGACTATATTCACCCTCCTTCGCTCTAAAAAGAAATAAGAGATGGCTCAGCCTCCCCCGCCCCCTCCCCTCCCCTCCCCCCCTCCCCAAAATAAAAAACCAATAAAATTATAGGACATGTATATATGTGTTACAATCCAAACAGTCGAGTAATGATCTTTCAACCGTTGAAAATATTATTATGAAATATTAGAAAGGCTTTTTTCCTGTCGGCATAGAATGATAGTGCATGATATTGCTTCTTGTTCGCTTATCTTTCGTTCCCATTTGTTAAGGGAATTGCTCTTGAAATACATCATTGTGGGTTTCGTTTTGCAATAATGCAAGATATGTTGAAGTTCACTTGTGAATAACTCATTTCTTGGTTAAAAGGAAACATAATTAATCCATAGGAGGTCAACTAGATAAGTGATGACCGTTCTCTCGGAAAAAGAGAGTTGTGCGTGCAGGTGTTTGTGTGTCTGTGTGTATACATGTGTAATTACGGTCCCAGCCTTCCGCTAAGTACTATAATTCAGCCGTTTGGATGATTTAATCAAATCATAGTATACAATACACTTTAATTGAGCTCCACACAAACTAAGACAAATTTTACAAGAAGAACATGAGCCTATAATTTTCTCGAATGACAATGCTTAATGTGTAATAGCGATTTATTTAGAACAAATATCAATTTACATCATTTCTTTGTTGCTAGAAGTTATTAGAATTTGTCAGAAAAAGGTCTAGCAAATACCCAAATTTGTCCTGGACTGAGGCATGGACATTATTAATGCGTATTAATTATGGTGTATCCTTCATATATAGTTGTGAATATCTACCCGAATCATTTCTAGGATAAAGCCACTCAAGAAAAACCACTGCTATTTATCGATGTCTTGTATTAATTTACAAATACCAATATACCTCAAGTTATTTTTCGTTGCGTCTACAATGTAATCCCGTGGTAATAGATGTAATGATGGACGTAAACAACATTCGCCTAGTGTTGTATATGCAAATCAGATCAGGCCAATTATATATAGGAGAGCACACACTGCTCGATTTTTCTACGCCTCTTATAAAAATCATTGCATCATATGTATGTGTGCTTGATAAATAATATACTTTTTAGGTAAATAATAAGAGATTTAAACATACGTAGTAAATACATGTAATATGGACGTCGTACATACCCTACACTAATAACGCCGACCCTTATGACTTATTTTAAATTTTAAACTCACCCTGAGAGGAAGAGCAATGCAAGCTGAGAAGATGGCTCGTCAGAATCACGACGAAGATCACGTACGAAAAATGCATCCTTTTACTGACATAAAACCCGCAACTGACGAGAAAAATGTGGTATTTTACTAAAAAATTCCTTTATCATAAGATCCGACCCCTATTGGTAATATTGTGTATATAAGGTTTATCAAGACCATCCACATGTTTGTGCTGAAAGCTATTAATAAGTATGATTATATAGCACGTATGTTCTTTCACAACGCTGGCCCTTCCTATTAGATGTATACTCATATTCCGGTTATCCGACCTACATTTCGTTTTGGACGTATATACAAAGGAAACCTTTATTACACAATTTTCATACATAGCTAACTGCACTTTATATCTTGCCAAAGGGTCAGCACAAATATATAATATATATTGGGTTAATCGCGTAATCCCCATACATTGGTTATATAAACATACCTGAAGCGGTTTTGTAGCTGTCATTGTGAACTTTCTTATTATTCTTTTCAACTCCTGTTTCATTAAAACTGTAAAATGTGGATAGGCCTACAATGAAAAAAAAGCCGAAAAAAGAAGAAGAAGAAGAAGAAGAAAAAACAGAAGAGTGTTCTGAAGCTTGAAAGCGATTGGTCCATACAAAGTTCAGAAATAATTCCTTTAAGTAACTAGACATAATTGAACTTGCAGGCAAGTGGCCTACTTCGAAGCCCAGTAATTATATTAGGTGGGTATATGGGTTTTAAATTGCCACTCAGTGGCGTCATTGTGGGAATGTCTCGAAATTGTTTAGGAAGTTATGCCAGTTATTTACACGGCAATAAATGATCCATTGTTTGAATGTATACTTTCAAATTCATCCGATTTGAAATGTTCGATAGTAGGTGGCAGCAGATATGGGCTTGGTAAGTGCTTGAAGGATTTTTAAATGGTGACGTAATTTGAAAACAGTCAACATCAGTCTCCAGGGGCAAACTTAGATGTTCATCATAATCATCTGTGCCTGATTGTCCCGAGTAACTACCATGGAAACCTTATTGCACCATTTGCAGTATGGATTGTGTGGATTAGTAATATAGTTGGTTAGAGGAATTCAATTGGCCAAATCACCCTTCCCTATTTCTCATTACAGCGGTGGACAGTGAGGAACTCATATTGGTTACATATTTCATAGTTTGATTACTGGTTACTTTTGCCTGAATTATGTTTTCCCCGGCATGGGAGTGATTATAAAAATAGACCTACGTCATTTTTTTTTATGGGAGGGGGGGGGGAGTAGGTGGGCGAGAGACGAGAGGGAAAGTTGGTAATTTCGTGATGGGACCGGTCCCAAAATATCGGAACCGCGTACCCTTCTCTGCGGTTCAGTCGGTCCCCCGGGTACACGTTCATTACGCATTCAACCTAAAAGCCAACTCAGCCTACACTATAACATAGTTGACCTTCAGTCATGCACGATACTTCTTAAAATCAACATATGCGATGGTTTTCCCCAATCATGTTTTTTAGTGTTCTTTGACTTGCAATTGGGTAACTCTACGCCTTACAACCCACCAGATATCCGCCCAGTGAAAGCTATAGCTTTGACATGGATAAAGCAGGGGCGCAACTACTAGTAATGTTAGTTGGTGGGGACAGGGGGAGGGTGGCCGGGTGGGTTTACGTTGTCCTGTGAGGGGTCTATCAGTGAGACGCATTCGGATGGATGCTTAGATGTAAAATGCTGTTTTGCAACTTTTCGAACCAATGTTGAAGAATTTTCGCCTGTTAAGGTTGTTACCGTACACGTATACATTTTATGTTCTGTATCCTATTTTGTGGTAATATTCAGTCTGCCAGCTTGGATAGATCTCCTCTCCCCATCCCCAACCCCTCCCCT
Source organism: Apostichopus japonicus (assembly GCF_037975245.1). Taxonomy (NCBI): domain Eukaryota; kingdom Metazoa; phylum Echinodermata; class Holothuroidea; order Aspidochirotida; family Stichopodidae; genus Apostichopus; species Apostichopus japonicus. The sequence goes on from NC_092564.1 coordinate 17,559,935, forward strand.
CCTTTTTCGCGACACTTCTTTGTCCACGCGCCATAGCGTTTAGTCGCTATAGACCACACATGACAGGCAATATGGGTTGTATAACAAGGCCAGTTTCTGTCAAAGTGAGAACAATTAAAAAAAAATACAGATCGAGTTATAACTTGCTTCAATTAATACATATGGTAATAGGATATAACTATACCCTCTCTTTTCTATTTCCGTTAATAAAACTTTGCAAAAATATATCCATTTGACGGTTGATAGTTCAGACTAGGAACGTTTATTAAGGTATTCATTTCGGCATCCCATAGAGGTCGATATCTCTTTTCTAAAACTGTATTCATTTAGGCATCCCATAGGTCAATATCTTTTTTCTAAAACTGTATTCATTTCAGCATCCCATATGTCGATATCTTCTTTCTTTCTTGGTGTGTTTTCTGTTCCTGCTTTTTGTTTTACGTAATTACCCAAAAAGTGATATAGGCTATTGGTCAAAATTACTTTTTCTTCTTCGCTTTAAACTGATCGGTAGCTTCCGATACTTGCCTCCCGGGCTCCCTCTTCTGAGAAATCCTGGGCTACACCACTAAATGTTGTCATCATAAACATGTACTAGACGTGTTGCAGTCGTTTTTAACTTCCGAAAAAGGGAACATAATCTTTGTACTTCATAAATCAGTTATGTTTACAGTTGAAATATTATCATATCACGGTCGATATTGCATATGTTACTCAGAAATATCAGCAAACCCGAACATAATCATCAGCATATTATAACTCGATGTCAGCACGGACGCCGATACGTTTCTCAGATTGATCAAATTAAATTGTTGATTTTATTATTCACGAGCTGATATTGAGCTGTAACATATTTGTAGACTACTGTAAATTAAAATGATAAAGATGAAGGTATAATTTTTTTTTCAGAAAAATTAACTATACTTTGGGTTCACTACACGAGGGCATATTTTTAAAGATATTGAAAGAATAGAAAAAATTCCAAAGTATGAGTGCCCGGTGTAACACAATAAAGTGTCTGCATGTCTTACTGTTTCGGAATTATATCTCAATCGATTGGTTTGATATCGAAATCTGTCATGGAGTATTTTTATATTACTTCAGTTTCCGGCTCTAAAAAACAAAACAAGTGTTTTTATTTCAATTTCGAAGGAACAGTTAGAAAAAAAAACCAAGCGCTTGATTGCTTATCAGTTGTTACTAATTTTTGATAAGAAAGTTCTCTAGTTCCCGAACACATGGTCACGATGGGATTAATAAAACACAAAATGAACATCTTGTTGCGGGTAATGGCCATTTATGTGGATGTGTACATTGATTGTATTCTCAGTCTGGGTGGACCGGAGACGGTGTGGGGTATGGGGGGGGGGAGGGTATTGAGGAAAACAGGTGATTTTATGCGCGCTATTAAATACCATTTGAAGAAATTCAATTTAAGTTTTGTTACAACTGCGGATTAAAAAAAAAAATCAAGTTACTGTTTACAACTTATTTGACGTTGTACTCTTTTTTACAGTACACAACACTTTCGTATTTTCTATATTTCATTATTTAAGTGGTTTATTTTCCTATTCTTCGACGTAATACCGTAACATAACATAGTACTATTTGTAGGGACATACCCTTTCTTTTATCATGTAGGCCGTGTTTTACATCACTAGATTTCGACAGATTCAACACAAACGGCAGTTGTAAGCAAATGGAAATTAAATCGGAATCACAGACGTACATTAGAGAAGAATATTCAATATTAGAATGAAGAGTGTTAGTGAAAGTCATTTTAACGCTTCAAAGTTTTAACATTCAACATTTTTCAGTGTGAAGTACTCTTTGATAACTTATCACCTGTCGCACACGTTTTAATAATATAACTTAATTACCGTAATAATTATGACTGGCAACGAACCTATTCCGTATTCCTCATACATTGTTTTGATTGTTTAGTTTGAAGTAAAGGGTGGCAATGAATGAAATCACCAGCCAATTACTAAACGTGTCTCGACAAAGAATATTGGCCATAACATTTTTTTTACAGCTCTTCACTGTTCGTCAGAGTGTAAACCCAATTGACTTACAGAAGTAATACAATGGCAACCATGCAGAACTCAGTGACATTCTGTCAATATCACGGTTTAATCACTAACGTGCAAACAACAAGAGGGCGTCGACTGCATACTAGAAAAGTTGAAGAACATGTTCAGTCAATTTGTTAAAATGCTCGAAAGAGAGTTCAATTGAAATTACTGTAACAGTAGATGTACAGGAATCTCAATAAACAATTCCTTTCAACTGAATTTAGTCCATGCACCTGCAATGTGTCAACTGAAATGTAAAAAACGAAGAATTAAGAAGAACATGAAAATGACGGCGCTAGTTTAAAACTATTAAAATTTGCAATTTGGAGGAACACTGAGTCGAAATGTCGAAATATAATATTTGAAATTTCCAGCAAAGAGTCGAGAAAATTGTCGAAATTTTGAATTCAAGGAAATATTTATTTTGCATGAAAAGAAATCAAGCAAAGGTCGAAATAAATCCATATATTCGAAATGGGATAAAATGCAAAAGGTTGACAACTTGAGTAACAAATCCAATAAAACAAAGGATACCATGAACAAAAGTCATGGTAAAGATAAACATTTATCAACACATTATTTGCTCTTCGTCAGAATTATACGCACGTCAGACATTATAAATGTACAGTTTTTGTTAATAGTTACTAATTTAAGCAAATTTAAGATTTCCAAGCTACAATGCGAGAGAACGGAGACACTGCCCCTAATTTTTGTTATGATGTGTAGCCCATTGATTTTGTGCACAATAATAAGACAACAAATAGATTAGGCCTAAAGGTATTATTAAGGGTAATTAACCCTTGTCACAACGCCAGGTCCTATGATAAAATGTTCACCAATGGCAAACTTGCTGACGCTAGAAAATATGTGCTCATATAGTCAGCATAGTCAGATAAATAACACGAAATAAGTATAGGTTTACCCATCTGTTAATTATTTAACTATTTAATACCATGCGAGTATTTCAATTAGAATCATAGTCTTCCTGTATTATTAAATGTAATAATTGCGTCAATCATATGTCTATAGTATACTCATTTCGTATCGGCCACATTCAAGACTTGCCCATTCATGTAGCAAACAAACCAAACGGAAATTTTTTCAATATCTTTCAAAATATTGAACGAATTATACCGACAAAGCTGTTGTACCCATTTCATTGGCACATTGAAAAAGCCAACAGCTAGTTCAAATCAGTATAGAATGCCGAAAATTGACATTACGTGACCAAAGTTCGAAATCTTAGAACACAGTACTGGACATGTCCAGAAATGATTGCAGGAGAATAATTACCCTTTGATGATACCTTTTGATGGGAAATGGAAAATGGAGTATGTGCAGTGATTCCATAATAATGACATACTGTTACTACGGATTATACATATCGACAAACTAACAAACAAGTGAGACCGCAACAGAAACTTTGTTTATGATCAAACGCAAGAGCATCTGCTGTTTTTAGTCAATATAATACTTTGGAACGTGAATACATACATACTAATGTGATATCGCCGATATTGTTCAGCCAAGGTTGACCTCAAAGAGAAAGAGGGTTTTCATTTCATGACGTTTCATTTAGGAAAACTAGACTTTTAGGATAAGCCTATTCAAGCCTTCTACGTCGTACTTTTGTGGAAAATACTAAAGAGCGACTTGACGTATAACTGGACATTGAGCCATCACGCGTAACTAAAACACATTGAGAATTACATGTTATGAAATCTCAATACAGAAAGTATGTTTAAACGTAACGTCTAGGCCAACCAGCAAGAATTTGTTACTCTTTTACGTCGCGGCGTCAATCGATTTGGGAATACGAAATTATAATAGTGACCTACACCCTTGCTTCATATAATTGTATAACAAAGTGTTCGCGACGAAAGTATGGCTCTTTTTCCGAAACGATCGTTTCTCAAAGGTAAAGCGTAAGAGAATATCATTCTGTAACATATATATGTATACTCGAAATATGTTTGAACAGGTCTTTCTTCTGGATCAACCAGAACTCTAACTTAATACTACGTGTGTGTATCTGTGAGATACTGTACGTAGAGTTGAGTGAGCTACCAATTTAGCGACATATACGGTGTAGGCCTAAGTTATGCATAGACCTACTGCCTTTAACTGGAATTTTTTACGTTGGCCTACCGTACATTGTTACGGCTACTGTATAGTAAAGGCTTCATAATTGACGCACCTTCGTAATTGACGCACATGTAAAGATTACTAGCAGCGATACAGCAGGCAACCTTAACTTTCTGCAGCCAAGCATAGTTACATATTTGATGAGTTTTTATCCATTTCAGGTAAATGCTGATCAAATTGTGATTTTTTTTAAAGTTTTCAACAGTCTCACCCCTTGTATGTTTTGTTTGCATTTGGAAATCTTAATTCCTTATACTAGTAACCAAAATTACCTCAATATGATACCACTATACTACTCTATGGAACCTGACCTGTCTGAGGTTAGAGGCTCAGAGCATAGCAAACAGCATCCAAAGACAATTGATGTATACTTAGGCCTACACTACAGTTAGCGTATCGACGAATGTGCAGACCTGTCAACTCTCCCGGTTTCACCGGGAGACTCCCGGTTTTTACCCGAATGTCCCGGCCTCCCGGTTTCATATTCTATTCTCCCGGTTTTTTAATGTTTCATCACTTGCGAAATTTCTGAAAATAGCCAACAGTTAGTCCTATGCCTATCACGTAATAAGTGTAATCTAAATATAGATTGATTGTTTACAAACACGTTACGACTGACACAGTGCTGTGCGGGACTCTCAACCAATAGCAGACTGCTTTGTCAGTTCTCAGACTTCGCCCAATGTCGTTATTGTATGTTGGCCTTGGTCAAGTCCTGAATACACTACAGTAGTACGACGTGCACTGTGCATATGCCATGGTGCACAAGTGTGCTTTTTACGTGACCAGCCATGCGGGATCCAAAAACGTCACGGCCAAACGGCACTACCGAATCATCCCATTCTGATAAACGAAACTCAGGTCAAGCGAGCCCAAAAAATAAATGGTGCATAAATGGTGCACAAGTGTAATAAACACAAGTTGTCACCTGTTTGTATATGCGGCGTACCGAATGTGTGCAGTTCGCATGTAGGCTACTTGTATACGACAAAAAACAGTTAAGTTCTATGCCGGCACACACTTTACCTGCGGCCTCTTCGATGCTAGGTGAATATCACGTCTTAAACTACGATTTAAGAAACGGCTGTTTCAAACATCTCACTAATTCTTTCGGCGACTTTAATCCCTATTCATTGAGCACAATAGCATAAACTGCGTATAAACTCATACAGGGATTATGCGAGGTGTCTATGCGGCAATTTGTTTGTCAACGATTTTATACGCGATTGTACTTGTTTATACGTCTTTATACGATCCTGTGCGCGTACACATGTCCAGTTATACATGAGCGGTACTGTAGACTATTTATTTTAGGAGTATTTATATAATTTCAGTTGAAAATTACCAACCTCCCTATTTTCCCCTTATTCTCCCGGTTTTTTGGCCCTGAAAAATGTTATTCTCCCTATTTTGGGGTCAAACAGGTTGACAGGTCTGAATGTGTCTATTTAGCAGTATGATAGAACGTACGTTGCGAAGGCAAAGAACAATAAATATTTTGAGATCATTACATTTCTGATCAACTACACATATGAAAACATATCCAGTTGAGTGATTTGGATTTTTCGTTGATAGACATCATTAATCAAATCAATTATGTCAATTATGAGCCCACCATGCTACAATACTTGCTAGTCAAAAAGTACCATTTGTATTCTGTGAAAGAGGGAAGAATGTGTAGCATGTTCCTGTGCGGTTGTGCTTGTCGTGGGAAACGGTGTACATGTCATGGAAAACTATCATTTTTTAACTTAGCTACTGTATGGTATTGGCACAAATTCAAGAAATCTCTCTAAGTGCCTTATATACACACTGTGTTGTACATCAGGATGACTGAAGATCATGACTACTGTATGCAATAATTAGTATAATTTACAGTACTGGTGACCCTTATGGTTGGTACTTTAGTGAGATGGACCTTCCTTATATTTGACCATAGCTCTGTTGAGGTAGACAGGAGTCACACTGATCAGTGTTATTACTTTCAATACTGAGCATTTTATAATAAACCATGCTAACATTTAGTCTTATGTACATAAAAGACATCTCTAATGACTGCAAGTTTTAGTGTGTCTAATACAGCTCTGCGATCAATGACACCAGAGGGACATAGACAATTGCCGAAGCAGATTTGAGAGAAATTTATTGTAGCACAGTGTTCCACATACCATTATTTATTGCTACGGTACTTAGACAAACATTACAGTGTGACGCTGTGTAGCACATGTAAACGGTAAATTACTAAAATGTTTTATTTTTTGGATTCTGTAGTGATCCTGTTGTATCTTATATGTAGATGGATATATATGCAGATTCTCTCAAAGTTGTGATTTTGTGCAGTTTCAAGCCCATAAATTTCCTTTCAAAGTTGTGATTTTGTGCAGTTTCAAGCCCATTTCCTTTCAAAATTGATTTTGCCTACTCAGGACGGGTATCAAATATTCATAGTCATTTTGTAACAAATTTCTGGATTAGAGACTTTGTAATCCACTTCATGAACTTTTCGGTTTAATTTTGCATGACATAAATTCACTGGCAATGGTAATCATATGTATCAACAACTTTTTTTATTCCTTTTGATTTCTCTGTCTTTTTGTTTCTATTTGTTTTAGGTTTTGTTAAGCGCCTAGAGGCCTTCTGGTATTTGGCGCTATATTAAGAACTTATTTATTATTATTATTATCAGAGTCGTTCTTGGTCATACAGTATATACATGTTATAATTCTAACTTCACTTGTTTTGCAGCTCTAAGAGGCAGGAACATTGAAGCCCTCTGGTTGCAAGAGAAGAACATCAGTTTATCATGTAGCCAGCGACAGCAATCAGAGACCACAGCTTCAGAAGAAAAAGTCAAAAACAGGTATGCAGTACTGTATTATTGATAGCGATTAAAGGCATTGAAGACTTGCCCCAAACCGCGTGCGGCCATCTGAAAAATTTAACTTTCTGTTGCTTGCAAGTGACGTTTTGTTCATGTCGCTTCAAAATGCAGACAGTATTGAAACGTAATACCTTGTTATCTTTAGCTCGACCTGAGATTTCCATCGCTGTATTGTTTATACACTGTGCTGTGGGTATTGACCGCAGCTGTATGTACTGACTGTACACTAGTGTCTAATTATTGACGGTAGCAAGCTGTCTGTGTATTTTCTGGGATCGATGGTGGTGTCTAACACTTTTGTTACACCTCATTAGAAACTAGGTCAGATTACCGGCATTAGAAGTTTCTTTTTGCCCAAGTCTTCACACCCTTTAACTTTCAACCAGTGAAAATCGTTAAGTTTCAGGTTTCACCATACTGACGATCTTAATTCTTTCTAGCTAATTGATGTACATTCACCAAACCTGCTAACCGCCCCCACCCTCACCACCTCCCTCACCCCCACCAAAGGGGTTAACCTTGAGATTAAATTCCAACAAAACACCTTGAAATCTGGAGATTTGGCAGTTTTAAGTCATATCAAACTCATTTATTAGAAGAAAACTATTTAAGCAAATCTATGTAAATCTGCTTCACTTTGAAACAGTGAGCTTCAAGGTAAAACTCTGTGAGATGACAGGAATGCAACAGTGAAGTGCTCAAACTAGCCTTTAAACTAGAATATTCAAGACTGATTGCACAGTGATAATACTCTCCCGGTGATGGTAACCATATATAATATTTTTTTTTGAATAAATTTTGATCATAGAAATCTTATTGCTAAGCTTTAACTCTCAGATTACTTTACAATGATTTGGTCTATCACTACCAGTGTGAATGGTGTTTGGATTACAACCTTGAGATGTGTTGAGCTGTGTTTGAGAGTGTTAGGCCTTTGTATCTTGCAGCGTAAAATATTGCACTAAGAGATTCACTATCTGCGTGTAATGTGTGTGGCAGACAATTCACAGGTGCAATGCTCCAGAATATAATGTGTTCAAAGTGCAATACTTTGCTATGAGTTCTAAGATTTCAATTTAGTATTCTCATTTCATTAAGTAAATTTAGAATTGGATTCAGGCAATAAAATCTCTCATATTTTGTCTATAGTGGATCTTCAGTTTTCAAATTTTGACCTACTGTACATGACCGTTTATGATACAGTAGGTCACTGTAGTATATTGTACAGAATGACTTTCAGCCTTAGTCAAGCTTGTTAAGAATGTGGTTCTGTTCTACAATTCCTAGGAATGATTCATCTCCAATCATATATGCACATGTTTCTTGGTTTTTACATTCAATTACTTTCTATGTCAGGTTTTCACTTGTTATTGTATAATACAGTTGAATAGAAGTACCTGTTTACTTTAATTCTTGAGTTCTCTCAGAGTTTGTATCTTTACCTACATTCATACATTCTGTATGTTTCACATACCAGTCAATGGTTATGTACAGGTATACAGTAAAATTGATATCTGTAGCAGATCCTGTACATGATAAATGTGTAAATCTGTAAATCTTTAGTTTGAAAAAAAATGGTTCTTTCCTTTCATCAAACATTGACTGTTGAAACTGAAGTTAAGTGCATGAAACAAAATGGTGCAGGAAAGCAAAGCATTCAGTGTTTATTTTAAAGCAGTATAAAATGATATGATTAAGTTATAACATAACATAATATTTAACATAGCATAGCGTAGCGTAGCATAACATAACATAACATACTTAACATAACATAACATAATATAATATAATGTTTAAAAAGTAGACCTGATCCAAGTTGGATCAGCTAGAACCTTTTTTTTTTTCAGAACTGGGACTAAGAAAGTACCCTTGAAGATCAAACAGGCTACATTTGTACACACTTTGCAAAGATGATCATGTTTTTAATAAATGTCTAACTCTTGATTTGCATACTACATACTGTATGTTGTTATACGATTCCATTGCATCCCATCATCATAATCTTTAATATAGGGAACTCAATGATATCATCAAACCTAAACGTAAAGTCAAACATCTTTATAGTGGTCGGGCAAACTAGAAGTTCAAATCAGACCTGCCGTCGAGGCACACAGCTAGAAGTCTAGAACTTTGTATGGAAAAAGTAGAAAAAGAGAAATGTGAAACTTTTGATTACTTAGGTATCTGTCTTTTGGATGAAAGACAAGTTTACTAACACACTTTAACATGATTTACAGAGCATGGATGGTACTCTTTTCTGTGAAAGTATTTTGTAATGTTGTCTCTGTTTCTCTTCAGTTCTCCAAAGACCGGAATAATGATGCTTAACATGGGAGGACCGTCAACTTTGGATGAAGTTCACGATTTCTTGTTGAGATTGTTTATGGATAAGGACATTATTCCACTGCCAGCACAAAGGTAATTGCTCATCGGTGCCTCTTTGACAGATAAAATACTGTATGTATTAGTATAATAATAATAATAAGCAGTTACTTTTACGGGCTTATGGATTACAACTTACACGTCGAGTGGCTTCCAATTCAACATCTTTTAAGTCAAATTTGGAATCGTTTCAGTTTAGAAAGTCATTTCAGATGGGAAGACCGTAGATTGCTCTTTGATGAAAAACCCACCTAACTTTGACCCGGCTGGGTATTGAACCCGGAACCTCCCGACTGACGATAGTCTGAACATACAGTAGACTAGATTTGCTGCCAACAATCTTTATGTACAGTAGGCTGAATGTTTTCCTGGCAATGCATGGGGGCTAGAGACATGCTAGATATAGACTGCATTTGTTTTGTTTTTTTCATATTTTTCGCACCAGCCTTAACATAGACTGGATATTGCTTTTATTATTCTGGATTTCAACTAGATTTGTATAATTTTTTTTCTTATAAAAGCAATAGTTTGGATGAAGTACTTAGTTTAAAAGAATATGATAATGTTAGCTTAAAAAGTGATGGGTTGATAACATCAGCCAGAACAAACATTGTTGTTACTCTCACAGCCAACTTGCACCATTCATAGCCAAGAGGAGAACCCCAAAGATACAAGAGCAATACAAGAAGATCGGCGGTGGTTCTCCAATCAAAATGTGGACTCACAAACAGGGATCCGAGATGGTCAGAATTCTGGATGAAATATCTCCCGAAACAGGTCAGTATGAAGTCAAGAATTTATGAAAATATACATGGGAGTAGTTGAGTTGTTATCGGTCTAGTTAGGGTTACTTCAGACTGCCTACCTAAAAACCTAAATATAAGAAAATGAACAAATAAAACAAAACATAAACTTAGCAACAAGCATGTTAAATGCACCACAATTTACCAAAGAAGAATGAAAAAGAGGTATAAACTTCCAATCGTTTAAAAAAAAGTCAATAATAATTTTAAAAATGTAAAATGAAATTTATGTGAAATAAAGTCCTCTTAAATGCAGTTCTTGAATCTTTAATGGTTTGTAAAGCTCCGTAATTAGGAAATGGTTGTAACCAGAGAGATCCCGTAGATAAAAGGAAAGGTCATTATCTGTTATGTGTGAGCAGTATATAGTTTGGTGAGAATATAGAAAAAAAGTTAATGACGTAATAGACAATGCATCATTCTCGGAATTCAGTCCCTCACTGTATCTCCTCCTTTTATAGTCTTACAGAATAAATTAGATTACCTGTGATAATTGCAACTGTTTTTCACTTACTGTACAAATATGATGTAAAGAACATACAGTAACCAGAGTCCATGAAAGTGCCAATTCAATGAAAGGAACAAAATTCTGTCAGACATGGTTTGTTGAAGTCAAAATGGAGAGTGCTCCACCATCTTGTGACTAATTTTGACAGAATTGTCAGAGAGGCATTGTTGAACATTGAGTTTTGTATAAGATAGGAAAATGTAGTCATTTTGTTCAGATCTATTATCGATATTGTGCTTTTCAAATCCAAATCTTGCACAATGGGTTTTAAAGGAAGATGGCCTTTAAAATCACAATTTTTCCCCAGAAGGAAGGAGGACTCCTTTATATAGCTGAAACCTCTCCTTTCAGGCTATGACAACTTTTCCTTTCATCTTCAGATAAAATATGGTACACTCACTTATTGAAATCCTTGTGGATAAGGGGAGGGATGGTGGTAGTTTAGTGTGCCTCAATTACAATTACCTTGAATCTTTGGGCTGCTAACAACCTCATCTGGTTATTCATCCACAGCACCTCATAAATATTACATCGGTTTTCGATATGTGGAACCTCTGACAGAACAAACAATTAACCAGATGGAAAGGTGAGTCTGTTGTTCTCCATTTGTTATTATAATCTTGAGGAATCAAGTAAAAATGGTGAAAATTGCCAATTAAAAACGACGATGACGATGACGATGATGAACATTTATATTGTGCCAGTATCCTTCAAAGAGGTGCTCATGGCGCAGTGACACAGCAGTGAGCAAAGACAAAGTTTTGGACAGCCAAAGAAACAAAGGTCAACATAAGACAAAATGTCCATTAGAAGTCGTTGCTGAGATTTTGAAACAGATGTAGTGTCTCCAGTGACTATCATCAAAGGATGCCAGAGATGGAGAGAGCTTGATGGATTCATGTAAATTAGGTAACAAGTAGGACTGAATGAGTACTATACAGACAAAGGAGCACAATATCAGTGCCAAGACTTTTTTTGGCTATCATGATCCAAAGTTCGGGAATCTACACAAATGGAAGTGATGTGCTTGTATGATGATTTCTGTCTCAAGTTTTTATATAGTTTGATAATTAACATCTTATCTTGGTTCTATGCTTCAATATTTATTCTTACATTGTAAGGGATTATCCCAGTTCTTGGTTGCTCTTAACATTGATACTGTTTTGGGAATTTATACAAATGGAAGAATCTGCTTGTATTATGAATTTTCTCAAGTTTTTTCATATATTTTGATAATTTTACCTATCAACATCTTATCTTGATTTCATGCTTCAATATTTGTTCTTACATTGTAAGAGATTATCCCAGTTCTTGGTTGCTCTTAACATTGATACTGTTTTGTCTTACACAGCGATGGCATCACCCGAGCTGTAGCGTTCACACAGTATCCACAGTACAGCTGTTCCACCACTGGTAGCAGTCTCAATGCTATATACCGACATTATGCTCAAACACCAGATTTAATCACAAATAGTACCCTCCAGTGGAGTGTTATAGACAGGTGGCCTACCAACCCTGGTCTGATAGAGGTAAGTTTAACCCTCCCCCCGCCACCCCCACCAAAAAAAAAATCAAATTAAATATTGCTTGTGTAACTGTTTAATAAAATTTGTTATATACCGCTCTGGAAAGTATAAAACTAAATACTTTTTTTTATTGCTCTCTTCAGCGACATTTGTTTAGGGTAAAGCAATATTCAGTAGAAACCAATGATACATCAAGGAATCACAAATCCTTCTGGCATTCTAGTTAAGTTTCTTTCAAACGGGTTGATTATATTCGGCACACGTATTCCAAGGAACTAACTGTTCCTCACTTCATGTGTCATCGCTGGTCAATTCCATTCGACAACATATTTGCATCTCATTTTTGCCCAAATTCTTCTGGAATTTTCCTGATATATTTTTATTTACCAAATTTTATTCAGGCTTTTACTCAACACATTAAAGAGGAACTGGTCAAGTTTCCTAAGGAAGTTCAAGATGATGTCGTTATTCTATTCTCTGCACATTCCCTTCCAATGACGGTAAGTTTAAATACTTGTTTAACCATACAGTGGTTGATTAAAAACCTTACAGTCGTGACTCAGTGTTTGGAGGGTATTTTCTGTTCGGGGAATGCGAGGAGTACATTTTTTTTGTTTGGATACTTTATTTTAATGCTTTAATTCGCAATCATAGGAGATGTTATGGCGGTTGCATCGCTCGTTGTAACACTATTGTAGCACAGTGCTGTGCTATATCTTACAGTTAACATTTCAACAAGTATTGAGATGTGCTGTGCTGATAGCTAGATCTATTGTTGTCCAAATAGAAATTCAATCGGCTGTCAATGGCATTTGCATAATTTGGTAGAGGTGGAGAGGGGGCCAGTGAATGATGAGTTATGTTTAAATGAACACAGCTAATCCCTCTTCGTATTGGACATCACGGTTGACCGCTTATTAGAACAAAGGACTGTCTAGGTGGAGAAACCATGTGAGCCTACAGGGGCAATGCACTAGCTTCTGCAGGGACATATCCAGAAGGGGGAGGGGGAGCAATCGCTCCCTCCCATTGAGTACCCCGAAAAATAATATTTAACTAAAAGCAGGAAATATCATTATAAAGCCCCATTTTTAGGTTGAAGGAAGCTAAGCGACCCTTCTCAATCTTTCCCCTGAAAGGTCGTCTGCTACACAAAACAATACTCTTAGTATTGTTTATTACTGTTCAATTTAGCTCACCGAGTGCATCTTCATTTGGCCACGTAGACTTATCTGCACTCAGTGCTGTAGCATTAATTTTCAGATACTGCTTTTACTCTCATAAATTGATATTTTTTAAACACAGAATTAGACGTCAGATTGCCAAATTGCTTTTGAAATTTCTTTTTGTTAACAAATAACATTGGATTAAGTTACCTCTGTCAAGAAATATATTAAATTGTGTACTTAAAACTTGAGACCAAACATCAGTCACAATGTTAATGTGCCATTAGCAACAGATGGTGTCAATTTTTAATGCCAGAGACAGTAAAAACGAATAGCTTTCCTGGAAGGCAGTGATATAATAATTAGGTATTCAGTTATTTAAGGCATCATTCGTAAATCCCAAACCTGTTTTGGTAAATATTGCTATAAACCGTAAATCCTGTTAATACCTTTATATATCTCTCATACTGAGTAAGTTCAGGGCCAGGAAAAATGAGTTTTGATAAAGGGTGAATCTTATGATCATTTAAGTTCTTCATAAATTTTCCTCCAATATTCAATGAATATAAGTGTTTACGTGCATCTCAAGGATAAGTCCCAATTTTAGTAGAAAAAAGGAAAGATGCAAATCATGGTATTGTACATTTTGCCTTTATATGTCACACTGTTGTTATGTCATGTGGTTTGTAGTTGAATACATATAAATACAGTATATACATACATAATAGAGTATACACATACATATACAGTACATACATATATACACAAATATAACCATACATGCACACATACATATACTTACATATACATACATAATAAAGTATATTCATACATATACATACTTAAACATACATAAATTTACATACATTTACATTCATATACTTACATATACATACATAATATTCTTACAGTATATTTGTTTGGATTGTGTGTAATTATGCCAAGTTGTAGTGATTTTTATTCATAAATTTGTGCATTTTGCCTTCCTGACATGTGTTCAAGCGTTTCCCAATCTATACAGTTGTCGATTTAAGAATTTACATAATGTTATGAAATTTATATATAGTGAGAGATCACAATTAGGGCACAGAGAGATGAATTCACATGTGTCATTTATTATCATTATAGATTTTATGAGTCAATTAGTTTTCTCCATTTTCGTATTTTATGACTTTTTTATACTCCCAGTATTATTACAGTTTGCATAATATCTCTGTTGTATCTGCTGATATGTACGTATGTGTGCGATGCAAAGAAACGGGATAGAAATGAAATGGAAAGGCATAAAATGTTTTTACGACAGTCTGTGTCCTTCAAGTAATAAAACCCTTGGGATTTCGCTGTTATTTCTCTGCAACGCAATATTTTCTCTGTTCCTTTATGAAGAGTTCGACAGAGGGATGTGTTAATGTTTGGTAGATAATCTTAGCAACTACACTGTAAAAAACAAGCACTGTATAATAGCTTTGATGCACTTTAACAGTCTACAGTTCACCCATATTTTATTTCATGTCTTTTCTTTGATCAACAGAGAACATTTACAAACATTAGAATTCCATTTACTTTTTGTTTTAACCAACATTCTGCTTGAAATATAATATTTTAAATTGGAAAATTAGGTAAATATACGGATGCTTTAAACATAACTTGTAACCAAAAAAGGATATCTTGCCTTGGAGAAAAAGAAATTGTGGACTTCAAAATATTATGGTACAAATCCCAAATGAATGATTTGCTAATATTACAAACCCAGAATACATGCTATAAGTCTCATCAGATTATGCAATATTAAATAAAATCATGATAAGGTAATACAAATAAATGTTTGAAACATCCAACAGATGTTAATCATTTAATGATTTTACCATTATTTTGTAAAGTAAACAATTTCTTTGTTACAACTGCATTCATTGCTTTATTGTGTAGAATTAATTATCTTCTATCACATAGGAAAAAAACTCTTACAAACTGATCAAATGATAGAAAAATATTGCGAAGATTTTAAGTACTGGTTTTATATTGCAGAATATTATGAATTAAAGAATATCAAAACCTTCAGAGTTACTAGGGGATATTTGAAAATTTTGTTGATTTGACTATTTTTGTTTTACCTGGCAATGTGAATAAGCATTTAAATTTTTTTGTAAATTGTTAAATGCTTGTTGAAATTTAATATCTTCCTCTATATTAAATGTGTTTTTTAATTATTGGGTAATTTATCATTTTTCTGTTTGACTATTGTTTATTTATCTGGCAATGTGAACAAGCATTTAAAAGTTTGGTTAATTGTTAAATGCTTCTTGAAGTTTAATATCTTCCTCTGTATTAATGTGTTTTTTAATTATTGGGTAATTTATCATTTTTCTGTTTGACTATTGTTTATTTATCTGACAATGTGAACAAGCATTTAAAAGTTTGGTAAATTGTTAAATGCTTCTTGAAGTTTAATATTTTCCTCTGTATTAATGTGTTTTTTAATTATAGGGTAATTTATCATTTTTCTGTTCTGCTATTGTTTTTTTCTATCTGGCAATGTGAACAAACAAGAGTGTAGGTGCTCATTCTCTTCTAACCAATCCTGAATGAAAACTACCTTATCAAGTAAATGAAATACGCAGTTTGTGTTAACAAACTTTTATTAAAATATATAAAATTAATATATGTTTAGCACCCTTTTTTGTTTATTGTTCTACTTTATGGAAAGGGTGGCAAGTTTTAAAACCATAACAGCCTATTTCTTTACCCCTCTGCTATTTGCAGGTCGTGAACCGAGGAGATCCTTATCCAGCCGAGGTCGGTGCCACAGTTCAAAGAGTGATGGAGGCTCTGAACTTTTCGCATCCCTACAGGCTCGTCTGGCAATCGAAAGTTGGTCCCTTACCTTGGCTCGGGCCACAAACGGACGATGCCATCAAAGGACTGTGTTCGAACGGACGGCGAAATATCCTTCTCGTACCGATCGCCTTCGTGAATGACCACATCGAAACCCTCCATGAGTTGGATCTGGAGTATGCAACAGAATTAGCTGAAGAGGTGAGAGAAATTCTAGCTACTAATTTTAGATTCCTAGTTCTGACATCGTCTGAACTCAAGACTTTTTGGGGGGGGGTGGCTCCATACACTTTGCTGTCTCACTCAAATGCTCAACATCACATCAATGAGAGGCTTGACATAATTCTGTCGATTTTGCAGAGAATGCAAGTGTTGTCAGTTGGGGAGGGGGGGGGGGTGCATGATGTCAAAATGGGTTGGGAAAATTGTTGGGTGAAAGCTAATTAGTGATTTGAAAATGCTTATAGGAAATGCTGCTGATTCAATTTATCAGTATTACTGGTCTGATTATGTGCTCCTAGTTCATGAAAGAAATCTGCAAGTCAAATATTCTTAAAAGTCCTTTGTCTACTTGACCATGGAACCAAGCTTTAGTAAGTGACATTAATCCTTACCCAACATGAGAGGATTAGTACTAACATCTTCAATGCTATTTTTTCAGGTCCATGTCACAGTATTTTACAAATGTAATGCTTGCCTTTGTGTATGTATGCAATTTGTGTGTTCATATAGCTTCAACCTGACCCTATACTTGATATCAGGCCTGATTAGATGGGGGTAGTTGGGGGTGGGAGGGGGTTCAGAGGGCCACAGACCTGAACCTGTGGTCAAATTAGAGCATCCAGGGAAACATGGGATAAATAATAATGCATTCAGATTTTAGTAAAATACTAAAGTGAAACACTCTGCCCAGGGACCTGCTCACTCTCCCTGCTCCTACTTGTCATGGAATCATATACATTCTGAATAAAGCAAAAAGTTTATGACATCACTGCCAGAGTTTTGTGCCCAGACTCTTTGCAAACAAGTCTTTGGAATGTATAAAAATGTAGCTTGGAAAATGTAAAAAAATAAAATAAAAAAAAGGGTGTTTTCTTATTCCAATATTTGAAATGAATGTTGACCAATTCATGCTAACAAATTAATATATTGCTTTTGGGATCTTATTGTGGCAGAGCATTAAATCTTGTTTATCAAAACAAGCTAAAAACAAGTTGCAGAAAGCCTCTCCGTTTACAACAGCTGATGTGTATAGTTTTTCCATTTCGTTAGGTGGTACCGAATAAAATGTTTCCCCGTACAGTCCATCTTTCACTAGTGTTTCCCATAATCATTTCTATTTTGATTCCCTATTTCACTTACAGTGCGGTGTTGAAAACATTCGGAGGGCAGCATCTCTCAATGATAATCCGACTTTTGTCAAGGTGAGTGCTTCAATCAGAATCGAAATCTGTCATCTGTATATATATCATCCCCCGAAGTTGTTTTTTTTTCTTTGGTAAAAACCTCAAGTGGCCCCTATCCATCAATAAGAAGTGGCCCCTTTTTCCATTTGTGTAATAGAAAAGTTCCCTTTTTTGATTTTAGGAAAGGTTACATTGTATTTTGAAATTAAAGAAAATTATGTAAAAAAAAAAAGGAGTAAAAAAAAGGGAGGTTTGTTGAAAGAGATATCTGATTAATGGAATTTGTGGTTCAGAATGTTGGGATGTTTTGAGGTGATTTTGCAGTTGTTTCCTCAAATGGAAGTAAAATGTTCCTAATCCCCTACAAAGCCTGTTAATCCTCCCCCTCCCCAATACCAACAACATTGAACCCTCTTCCACCACCTCTGCTCAAAGAATGGTTCCACACCATGCAATTGCATCCAAGAAATATTAAGTAAGATGTTAAAACATTGAGGAAAATGAGAGTGAATTGATATATATTAATACATAAATTCAGCAAAGTTAACAACAACGATGTAGAACCAAAGACCATTTTCAATGTTGAACCTTGCTAGTTGACATACTGAGCCTCTCTTTGAGCCCCATTTGAGCCTCTTCTTGAGCCCCTTTTGAGCCTCAATGTGACATTTTGACACGTATCAGCCTCTCTCTATGTGACACTTAAAGTATGTCATACTTGTTATTTTCAAACTAGCATCTGGTGGTAAAAAACATTTTCCGATATGAATTTTTCTAGAAATACAGATAAAATATTAGTTATTGCTCTGTTTTGTATTTTATGGCCGTCTTTTCTTACATTTATTACTGTATTTTTTAGATTTTTAGTTTTAAGTTGACAAGGATGACAAAGATTATTATTGAATGGGGTGGTTAAATTCCAATTTTATGGTTACAGCAGACTGGCAACAAAGTTTAGCATGATGTCATAACAAGCTGCAATTGACCACTGCCTGTGGGAAGTTATTTTTTTTTTGGGGGGGGGGAGGGAGTAGGGGAGAGGAAGTCAGTCAAGAAATAAATTTAGGAACATGAAATTTGTAGAAAAGGAATTTATAAAAGCTCTTGCAACTTTCCTAAAGCCAGACTTTCATTCTCCTTAACTTCTTGACCCTGATTTGTGTTACTAACAGAATTTTCTGAAATTGTTTATTTCTATATTTAAATAATTGTAATTTCAAATTTATTGTTAAATATATTTCACTATTTGAGAATGAAGTATGGCTAAAAGCTGTTACTTGGTAAGTTCATTACTTATTAAGAGAAGGGAGAGGGGTCACCATGGGATACATCCTTAGGGCCCAGGGTCTGTAAGGGGGGGGGGTCTCAGGGAAATAGGAGATAGAGAAAAAAGTTATTTTAATATTGCCCGGAACATACCATGAACTTATGAAGGGGTCTGGTGACATAATTATCCTTGGGGCCTGCCCTGACTTTGATTAAGAAGAATGTTGTAAGCAGACTGCTAATTTAATGTCAAGACAACCATGCCAAAACAATTTCTGCAACTTTGTGCTTGCCCCAAATTGCACCTTCTTTGATCCTGATCAGAGATGGGAGAGGGTTTGGGGGGTTACAGCCTTGGGGCCCAGGGTCACTTAGGGGGATCTCTTTCTTCGATCATGATCAGTTGAGAATGGTTGCAAGCACACAGCATTAAAAATTAAATATGATTTCCCTAGTGGTAGGGTTACATTATGTAATACAAATATTTAGGTATTTCCAACAAAATGATAATATATATAGTGGAAGATTATGTTCACAGTGGTTTAGCCATCTAGTGACTCTAATTTGAGCGCAGAAAGTCAAATTGCCAATAGTAATTTTTTAAAACATTTCTCATCCTCAAAACACTTCTCTAACATCAATTTCGTCCCACAAAGGGGAGAGGAAGGGGGGGGGGTGGTGGCTCAACTTAGACCATTCCCGCGAGACAATGTTCCCTCCAGTCTTTAGATCAACTATTCTAATTAAAGTTCCCCTACCTTGTAGCTTGAATTTAATCTGGATTGTATCTGCAGGGAACTTTATCTGCATTAGTTGATGATATGTACTTTTGATTAAACTGTTAACTTTTTTTTGTTCGTATCTTTATGTCATTTTAATGTAAACTTAATTAATTTATCTGCCAGGTGCCGTGTTTTCATCACATGACACAAAATATCTCCCTCTTTTATAAAACTCAGCACTAATTGTTTTTTTGTTTGTCATATTGTTTTTCTTAATTAATTTCTGTCTATATTATCTTGACGTCACATGTGGTTGATAAAATCCATAAGTGTAAATTTTCACGTCGCAATTAAGTCTGCAAGATTGTCATAAATAATGGTACATTTAATTGCTAAGTATACCTCAAAGACGAGCAACAGTTTAAGAGCAAAAGCATGCACTAATACAAAACTAGAAATAAAAAGGCTCAAATAAAGATGGAACTTCTTTTATTTTGTTTTTAAAGTTAGCAACAGAAGTCGACTT
Source organism: Apostichopus japonicus (assembly GCF_037975245.1). Lineage (NCBI taxonomy): Eukaryota > Metazoa > Echinodermata > Holothuroidea > Aspidochirotida > Stichopodidae > Apostichopus > Apostichopus japonicus. The sequence continues at coordinate 17,580,173 of NC_092564.1, forward strand.
TCTGAGAAAACAAGAGGGAATTAATTTCCTATGAAGTGGACAAAATTTACGAAGAAAAAAATTGAAACGATCGCGGTAGGATTGAGTTTGACTAGTAGGGATGACAGAGGAGGTGTTTTAGTAGAATTATCTTGATAAAGATTTCATTGATGTAAGGAGGAAATTCTGCTGGCAAATTGTGTGCAAAACATAATCACAAATACCTCATAGAAGCTCCGTTTTTGAAAATTGAAAAAAAAAAAAAACAACAATGATCTGTTCCTTCTATTCATGAAAATAGTTCACCAAGGAAATTACTCTGTTTGGATTTTTAAAGATAATTTTCGTATCTTATTTTTGTTTTGTTTTTGTAGGCAATGGCTCATTTAGTCAAGGACCATCTTGCCTCCAACTCGCCATGTTCTAAGCAACTGCCCTTACGATGTCCAATGTGTGTGAACGCCATTTGTGGGAAAACGAAAGAATTCTTTGCTCAGCAACGACTTTGAGAGCTCTAACAAAAACTTAATTTTTGTTTATATAAAGTGTCGTTTACATAGTGGTGCGTGGGAGAATAAGGATTAATATGGTTGCTGTCTCTATTACAACATATCTCTCCTTTAAACCATCATCCATTATGCTTGATATCTATCAAAACATTTCGAAAATGTCCCCCCCCCCCCCCCAACCACCAATTTCAATAACTACTGCCAATACTTAGAACCTTAGGCATTTTGGGTAAATGTCATTTAGAAATTAAAAAAATATATATATTTATGAATGCACGGGACAGCAACCTTAAGGGAGGAGTATATTAAGGGTAAAGAACAAGAAAAAATAAAGAAACAAAAATAAAACGTCATCATCATCATCATCAAACACAACAAAAACAACAACAAAACCAAACCAAACAATGCTAATATCTATTAAAAATTGATTCTTGAATATTTAATACGCATTTCTTGTTTTTGTTTCGTTTTTTTTTAACATCGGACTAGAATTTTGATAGATATTTGACATTCATTTGACATTGACATTGTTTTCATGTCATAACTATATGTAAGTTTAAGAAATAATTAATTAAATAATATCTTTAGTTTAAGGTAAGCTAGATATGTTACAAAGGACAAACATAATTGATGCAGCTTTTGGAGTATTGGTACGGGTTGTACGTCTCAATAATGATAAATTACACTGATTAATCACCCTGATAAACTCTCATTGATTAAAGCGGCTTGACTACCATGTTTAGCCAAATATATAATCCATGTGCGCATAAAGTTATGATGAGAATGGAAACTAACAGACCTTCCTGGTTCCACATTAACGCGTCATGTCAGTCCTCGATGATACTAATTGTGTCCCTCTGCTGTTAACCCTTATTTCAGATGTGATGAGAGGCGGGGGGGGGGGGTGGATCTGGTGCTACAGTCCCGGGGCCCCAGGTATATAAGGGGGTACGGGATATATGTTGATGGCCTGGGAAAATATTGGATGAAGAATAACATATTTCTCATTTTCATATTAATTTCATAATTAAGTAAAAATGAAGGATATCTTTACAGGGCCCCAGTGGTATAACTGTCCAGGCTGCGGCCTGGCCATTGGCTACACCCCTCTGCTTGGTGTACGTATACTTTGTAAGAAGGTGATCACTTCGGCTGTGATATGAACACTCGGGAAAGACAATAAAGTCACTTTCTAGAGGCGATATCCAAATACACTTGGTGACATAACATCATGAAACATAATTAAAGGCATTGAAGACTCACCCCAAACCGCGTGCCGCACTCTGAAAAGGTTAACTTTCCGTTGCTTGCAAGTGAATTTTTTTTCTTGTCGCTACAAAATGCAGACAGAAATGAAACGTGATACCTTGTTATCTTTTATCTAGACCTGAGATGTCCATTGCTGTTATGTACACTGTGTTGTGGGTATTGACCGTAGCTGCATGTATTAACTGTACGCTAGTGTCTAATTACCGACGGTAGCAAGCTATGTGTGTATTTTCTGTGATTAATGGTGGTGTCTAACACTTCTGTTACACCTCATTCGAAACTAGGTCAGATTACCGGCATCAGCCGTTTCTTTGTGCGCGAATCTTCACTCCCTTTTAAGAGGGGAAATATGGCTTTATTATTAATAAATCTATAAAAGAAACATGCCACTAGAATCGTTTGTTCAGTAGAACTTATTTGAAAAATCATTCATGTCAATACAGATGGTGTCTGATGTGGCTTTCAGGTTTGAAAAATAATTTTTTGGAACGACAGACTAGGACTACAATCAATAAATTGTCACAAGGCCGTCCTCCTTTTTTTTTTATTTTTGACTCAAGGCAAGTCAGTATATTATTATTTCCATAAATCGTCTCCATGCGATTATCATATCAGTATATTTACAACAATAGACAACTTTCTTCAAATTATGGTATTTTTTTTCTTTAAGTGACAAGATCACTAGTAATGTTATGTGGCTTTTACTTTTAATAATTTTGTTTTGTGCAATGGTGGTTTATAGTGGGTGTGGAAGGTATATATATCGTTCCAGGGACATTTTTCTCTCTCTTAAGATTATCTTTTACGAAAGAGACTAGAAAACTGAATGAACAATTGAGAAAAAAATCAACATCTCTTTAACAATTCTCTCTTAGTAAAAACAAGTGTATGATTGAAAAATTGGTCTGAAATTTTTCAATTTTCTTCTCCCTTGTCTCCATCCCTCTCGCCCACCCAAAAAAAAATCCTTTACATATGACATTATACGGTATTTGCGTTTTTTAGATACCACTTTAAGATTTTTAAATCCCAGCTATCAGGCTGTAAACATACACGGTTCGGTGTCGCTAAATTTGGGTCACAGAAATCAGCCTCTTCCCTTCTCTAGTGCATCAGGGGAGCTGAGGTCGTTGAAGTCGACTCCCATGACGAGAGGGAGGGGGATGTTGCATTCTGAGTTTATTTAGGTTATAAATTGGGTCTATTATTATAGGTCTACACGCAATGATCTGTCTTTATGGGATTGAAAATGAGAAGGGGGGTGGGGGTGGGGAGGGCGGTGTACACCTATTGGATCCGCTCCTGTACAACGAATTGCTACCCCATTGCCAACCGGCGCCATCGCGATAGCTCACAATTAACTATTTATCTAATAACTATTGTCAAGAAATGCATGACCTTTACAGATCATGATCACGATCATGCTCATGATCATGATCGGAAAAGGAAGGTCAGCCTGTTGTTAAAGTCGTACTTGCCAAAGCAATTGTATCATTACACCATATCGCCTGATCACGTGACCAGAGTTCCTCATATTTACAGTGGAGCAGACGCGCTAGAAATGTCAGTAGCACGGCGTCTTTAAAAAAAAGATATAAATATAGTTGATATTTCAGCCTTCGGGAACAAAAATTACTAATGGTATAATTTTGACAGAATACTAGAAATGGCAAGTTTTAAAATTTAATGAAGAAAAAAACCCGTCTCGTGTGAAATGATTATCAAAACAGTCGGCTAATGTTTTGTTACAACACCCCCCCCCCCTCTCCAATAAAAAATGCAAATAAATAAATAAATGGGTCATACGTAAAACTGCAGTAGGTTCTCAAAGTTGTTCACAATATCATACAATTAAAGTAGGTTAGCCTTAAAATCAACACAATGTTTCTTGAATAAAATTTAAAAAAAAAAACCGTAAAATTGATGTTTTGTGATTCAAACCGTTATAGCTTCATTTAATGTATGAATACTAAATGAGTAAACAATTCGAAACGACTGGAGAGCATCTATAAACGATTTTGTTAACGTTTATCTTTGACAAATCAGCCGGAAAGGGTGAATAATTATTTGAGGAGAAAAGTGGTTTTTGACCGAGAAATTCAATTCCACTAACGACAAGCTGTCAAACTGACAGTGCCTAATGGCAATATAAAACATAGTAGGTTCATTCATGGATTAAATTTCAATTTGGAATTCAGTATATTTAAAATGTCTGGTTTACCTTAAAAGTTGGACAGAAAACCAGGAAGACGTGTTTTGTGATCACTCCCATTATAGACAATATCTTGACCTTGTTTTTATATATGTGTGTGTGTGTGCGTGTCATTTTTCATTCTACAGATCATTTTATTAAACACTCTAAGACAACTCAAGAAAAAAAAAACACATTTGAAACAAAGAGAAAGAACGAAAAGAATTGAAGTATAATTTTACGCATATTTCATTTAAGCATTCCCGTAGCCAGGAATTCCGAGTTGTGGCGTGGCCGGTGGTGGAAGGGGGGGGGGGGGGTGGGGGGATTGAGAGAACCAACAGCTTAAGGAGGAGCACAGTATATTTGTCCTGTGACTTGCGGTGAAACAAATCTAAATGATGTGTTACCATTCGACAAACTACAGAGTCTGCTATTCTATAGGCTATAATAGTCAATATAGTCAGTTTATATGAACTGACATATAGAAAGTTGCGCTATGGGCTAGAGGAACCAAAAAGTGGCCTCACTTTGCCTTGTGAAAGATATAATTTCATCTGCGATAGAAAAAGTAAACGTACAGAAAACGGGCGGTTCAGATCTTTACATTTAGAGGTTTAAGCTAAATCAAATTATCCGCCATTTCTCGCAAATTTGAAACCTCGGTAACTATGACAACTACATGACCTCCAGTAATACAGCCTTGACTGTGGTCATCGGCGGACAGAACGGTCTTCTACGGGATGATGATATTGCATACGATTCGCCCACACATATATCTCTGTAGATTGGTCAGTCGAGAGAGAAACCACGTATTGGCGATAAGAAATGTCGTCCCATTGAACTGTGATTGATCATACCAGTAAATGTGTAAATTACATTCAATTCATGTCGAAGAAAATAGCTTTTCATATTAATCAACAAGGGGTTACGGCCTTCCACCTTACCGAACCACTGGGCATAAAATTTTAAATACATAAAATTTTACGTCCATAACATATTGTTTCATGACGATCAAAAGTTGTTGTCTGTGTTGATTCTTAAAATGTATATCTATATGTATATATAATGTATGTATATATAAAATATATGTATAAATATAAATATATATATATATATATTTATATATAATTATATATTTAAATATATATATATATCTACATATATATATATATATATATATATATATATATATATATATGTGTATATATATAGATATAGATATAGCAATATGTCACGTGATGATGAAGCACTTCAGACTCGAAGGAAGTTCTTGACAATTGGGAAACGCGACGAAGTCACGTAGAATACACACAGACACACACACACGCCAAGACCAAAAAAAAAACGGCATTTCAGAATCAAATATTGAGTAATATAGAGTTTGTATTATGGATTTTGACACAGTCGGTCCACACTATGCGATACATCACTGTCATTAAAAGAGCGTTATTTTCGATACCTTGTATCTGTGTAATTAAGTGTGTAAGCCTATATGGTGTTATGGCTTGAAGTCAGTGAAAGAGGTTGGGAGAATAACCGAGAAATTTATGGACTCGAGAATTTAACAGTAAACGAACGTCCCGTTTTCACCGACTAATCACACTCATCCTTAAATAAAGAGTATATTGTTCGTAGCAGCTTTCCGAATCTTCTTGTCGCTATATATCGTTGATTATCAATTCATTCAGTCATTTCATTTATTTGTTCTTTTTGCCACATAAATATTACAATGTGAAGGGAAGTCATCTGAAAAGCCTATACTGGCTTAACAAAACAATTTGTCTGTATTTAGCGTGGATTATCAATGGGTCTGTATTTAGCGTAGATTATCAATGGGTCTGTATTTAGCGTGGATTATCAATTGGTCTGTATTTCCGTTAACTGGAACACAAACCAACACCATCATCTGTCGTTGCTTCTATGACAGAGTTCTCTGAAATGACGAGAAATGTTGGCCGTTTTGGGAGATACGGTACCCTATAGCCTAAAAGTCGTGTCGAGGGGAGGGGGGGGGGCGGGAATTCGGTGGCTGTCATTTTGTAAGTGTGTGATGTCACACCGTCCCAAGAATTGGGAACCTAGTATTTTTTTATTTATTTTTTGGTCTTTTCATACTATCAAGGTATAGGATGCTTGAGGAGTTTTGAGATTGAAAACCAATAATGCGATACCATCACTATGTCATCACATCATCACATCACATCATCACATCATCACATCATTACAACCTTCAATGTTTCATGGAATAGGAGTTTTCTTAGCTGGTTTGGTGAAGTTGTTCAAGACTAGTTATCTATATCACATAGACCAGTGACACTGGTTGAATATATATATATTCAGCATTAAACTACGCTAACGATTTGGACTGCTCCTTTAACAGTTTATGGTGAAAATAATGACGTCAGCCTGCACAAGCCTAAATATTAATGTTGATGCTTTGTTTTACAAATTCCAACAATTCGACCAAAAATATACGTTCTTTTAACTTTTAACTTTTAACGAAAGATCACCTTTGGATTTGACATTCAACTGAAACTGTCCGTGACAAATATATACCGAGCCTTGTTGAACATGTATAATTACGAGGCCATGAAAAGTCCTACTGACTTCTTGTGTAATTGCATCAGAGGAAATTGACCTAACGGCCTGTGCCCGTGTTCCGATTATATATAATTCATTCAGTAGGGGTCATTTTCTCAAATATCAACAGTGATTTATAGAAATATCACTTTCATACAGGTATAGCAGTGATTTTATGAAAGGTCATTTGAGTATTATCACCAAATATGTTATAAAAAGTCAACTAGTGCCTCAGTCAAGTTCCAACTTCGACAAGCCATTTTTGCTACCCACCGTATAAGTATTTCTGACTGAATAAGACATTTGAATGCCCATGACGTTACCACTCCTCAATGTCTGGAATAAGCCAGAAAATGTCTGAAAATCTCGAGATTCATAACCACCAGGAAAATGCTTTTCAAAACCTTTTTAGAAAATGTTAGCATGCTAACAATTAGGTGCTAATGATGATGTCGTTTAATGGTCTACAAGCAACGATTTTCACGTCTTTCTTATCAATATTATTATTTTTGTTGTTGTATCGAAATATGTAACATATTCTCATTTTCTTATGAACGATTATATACATGGAGAAGCAATAGCCGAGATATCTTCTGCAGTATGTCTCCACTAGTGGTAATGTATATTGCTCAGCAATGACCACCATAAAGTCTAGACACCCCCTCTGCAAAATCGGTTGGACCTCCCTCTAGATTAGGGCATCTTGGCACCATCGTTTGCCGGTTTATTAAAGAAAAGTCAATTTAACTGTTTGTCTTAAATTTCGCCGCATATCGAGGAAAATCAATGATTTTGGGGTATAATATTGCATGTGGTTGAACTTTCCTAGTATTAACTTGAATGATATCAAATATAAGTCAGAAAGTAATCACTCGGCGTTGAGCTTTATTTCTGACCAGTCAAAAAGGATCAGATTACCGTTGAGGAAAAATAATGTTTAGGTAAAGTCTGATTCATGGCCTTTCAAAGTTGTCTCTGTGAACATCATTTCTGTACATCACAATTATACCCGCTATAGCTCTCTGCAGTAAAGTTTGAAATCTTTGCAGAAAAAAACCAATTCCTTTTCCCTATAGTACATAATCATGTAAAGTGGCAAAGAAAGCCTAGTTCATTAAAGATTTGACCGACCTGTGTCTCCCTGGAGGCTAACAAAGGTGTGGGGTTACTCTAAGGATTAAATGCAACCCTTTACCAAGTCCTAGTTAACAACGTCGATATTCTATAGACTTGATTCCAGTTCAAAATCTCTCTTTAAATTACGCCAATTCGCCATGCCGAGAACTAAGAAAGGCCATGTTCGGGTATATCCATAGGCCTATACTTACAGCATAAAACGACTAGATACGACTTCATTTTAGAATCGCGTATTAATGAATTCGCCTTAAATGGTTGGTACATATATATATATATATATATATATATATATATATATATATATATATATATATATATATATATATATATATATATGCAACGCTTTTTTTCGTAATAATTTTTGTATCTATACAGGTAAGTGTCTCCTGGGTCACTCCTCCGAGAATCCTACATCGCCACTGTACGGTAACCTGTAAAAACTACCTCACAAAGCCTCAACTCACCCACCCTTCACCCCACCCACACACACTATCCTTCGCTCCTAGTACAGTGATCTGCATCCTGCATAGTTGGGTCCATCGGGATATGTTTCTTTCCGTCGATTTGTTTTTATTTATAAACATTCGTGGAATTGTAAAAACCAACTCTGTTTAGCTCTTTGAGATTTCCAATCCAATATCTTTAACCTTCCTCTGGACCCCAATTTTAATCGATTCTGTGATTCCCATGGCACCAGTTTGTCGCTTCACTAACAGTTCAAAAAAAGAATGCCCTCTGCGTTGTATGAATTTTCTCTATAGTTTTTCTAAGAGAATTGATAAAATTCAAATGCTATTTCAGAAAATTTACTAAGTAATATCCCAAAGTGCTTATAAAGACTTTTTTTATAGATATTTTATTTACCTAAAAATGGTTGCAAATGCATTTAAAATCGAGTGATTTATATCAGACATGCTCATAGGAATACATCCATAGTATAAACAAACATATATACTTTGTTATGATCCATTTACTATACTATCTGAACATAAACCATTAAAACACACCAAATCTTCGTCTGTCCTTCCAATATTACGTCCCATTTAATTTGATATTGACCTAGGGTATATAGACAGACAAAACCTATATACGACGCCCCTTAACTATACTTTTATTGGCATTTTCACTGATTCTTAAAGCCATTGGCAAAAGTAGTCGTGCGTCGATTTTTTTGTGTGTTGTTTTGTTTGCTAGGTAAATCAGTCTGAAGAATCGAGTTGTCATTAAAAGCTCGTGAAGTGCTTGCAACTGGAGCCCTCAGAAAGTTCGCGATTTCATTCCAAGCAATTAATTCCAAGCCCCGTCATTTTTCCTCTCTATGCATGTATATAGCTTCTTCTTTTTTTGCCATTCAACAACTGTCTCTACAGAAGCTATCTACATGCACGTGGAGTCGGACAGCACTGTGTTTCATTAGTGACTATTTTACTATACACTATCTATATGCTGTAGCTAAAGTTTGCCATCTCACATAAGGGCTGTGGGTAAGTCATCTTGATTTTTTCGTGTTTTTATTTTGGGTGAATTGGTTTAATTTTTTATTTTGCTAAAGCTGTTTGTTCCTCCCGCTGCTCTGGTTGTTTTCATCCTTAGGAGATAATCATCTCTTTAATGATATACGCAGGGTCGAGATAATTGGATACGGGAATTTTTTTCTCTCAAATTGAATTACTGACGGTAGTTTAGACTAAAATATTCTTCTTCTTTTAAATGGTGTGCCGCCGCATGCTGCAAACCCTAACTGGGGCATGCTTAAAGAAATAAGGAGAGAGTCTTGACAGAAATGAGAGATATATATTTTTTCCATTATCGGGTACATTAAGGACGTCTGATTTAAAGTGATTAGTAATGGTGATTAATCTACTAATCTACAAAGATTAATCTACAAAATTGCAAAGGAGAGTCGGTTGTACTTTAATACATTAAACGTTTATACTAAATGGAGAGATATCGTCTCAGTCTCAAAACAAATCATATTTCCCTTGAAGTTGTTTGTCATAGCGGGGAAAAAGAAGATAGATATGGCTATAAGTATATTAATTGGAATAAATGAAACGCAGTAAGACTGCATTATCGTTCTTTCAAATAAGAGTGAAGGGCGGGATGAGAGAGAGGGAGAGAGTAGGGGGGGGGGGGTTCACTGGCGTGCTCAAGGTTTAGAGGAGGTAGCTCCTACCTACCATCGTCAGTCGAGGGAAGTTGCTTCAGTCGCAGCGATTTTTTACGGTCAGTCGGGGACGAACTTGACAACTTCTATATTAATGTTAAACATCACATTAATTCAAGTGTCTACTAACATAACATTGCTCTTAGGTCTAATTGCAGAACTAATATATATTCTAAATGTTCCTCAGAATTGCAAATGTCACGCCAAAAGTTAACGTTTTTCTTGAACAGTACCTCCAGACCCACTCCTCCCCCAATTACATGGGAGTTGGCTTAAACGATCCAGGGACTCACCTCCTACTTCCCTCCTTCATTCCTCCATCCCTGAATTAATCGGGGAGGGGGTTTATAATTTACCCCAACCTTTGATATCCTGTGCACGCCACTGCGGAGCGGAGGGGATGCCGTTTGATTGGTATATATATATATATATATATATATATATATATATATATATATATATATATATATATATAAATATATATATATAAAGCGTGTTTTGGAAAGTAGAAACTACCAAAGGCAAATATAGAAAGTGTAAATTAAACAAATATCTTTATATCCCATTCCCATACTTTCTTTATGATATCACAGTGAACAATTTTATGGGGTCTGCTTGTTAAAACAGAAATAGTGCATCCGTATAATAGTCTATATAGGAAGTACGGTAAAAGTATAAAAACAAAATATTAATAAAGTCATTTCGTAATATTAATACGGAGCAATTCACGAGTGAACGGCTGGTATAACGTCACAGCAGATAGGATTGCTTTTATGTAATCAATCAGAAGAAGTCGGTGTTTTTCTTCAATTATTCGTCGGATGTCATAACTGCGAAAGATTTGCTCGGTTTTTAGAACATTAATTTTATTGATATTCTCGTTACAACTAAAGCCCAACAATCTTATTTTGTTATAGTAGTCGTTTATTATTTATGTTTTATTGTTTTCACTTGAAGGAAGCTACGTTCGTGTATA